>NW_027123611.1:13222-13596 GCF_001457755.1 Trypanosoma equiperdum
AGAAAGTGAAGGAAGAAAGAAAGAAAGAAGAAAAAGAAGAAGAGGAAAAGGCGGTTGAAGTTCTGCTCTTCTTCATTCAAAATCGATCACTTTTTTGTTGTTGTTGTTGTTTTGTTTTTTTGTTTCACAACGACTCCGTAATCCCTCAGGGAAACTCATTTGGCGGTAGCGTTGTTGTTGTCAGTTGTTATTGTTGACTGACTGACTGACTTTTTCTGTCTTTTTCTTTTTTTCTTTTTTTTTTTCTTGTCCTTTCTCTCGACTACTTTATTTTATCTTAGTTATTTACACCTTCCATCTGCATTTCTTGTGTGCCATTTGTTTGTTTATTTATTCACTCATTCATTCATTCATTTATTTATTTATTTACTTAT
>NW_027124469.1:0-2119 GCF_001457755.1 Trypanosoma equiperdum
TTACATGTTGCATTGCAACACTGTTTTTGCACAAACACACGTATGAACGCGTATTTTACGTGAAAATACGCAATAGTGCACATTTTGTGCACAAACATGCAACGTTGTGCATGTTGTGCAAGAATGCGTGTTTTTGTGCAAAACTTCATATTTCGTTGTTAACAAATTTTTTTTGGTGAATTTTGCGTGAAATATAGATGTTTGTTGGCTGGAAAAGTGATGTTGCCTTTAGAAGGTTCTTTCCTTAACTTTTTGTTTGTGTTTTTTTGTGGTGGTATGTAGTTTTTTATTAGTTCGTTGTTGATTTTGCTGCTTGTTTGATGTATAAAATGAGTCGCAACTGGTTAAGAAATGGTGACTATGTATTGTCGGTGGGTGTTGCTGTGGTTCGTGTGTTTTTTTAATTATTAACGCTGCCCTTCTATCTGTATGTAGTACACTAGGTGTTGGGGGTTGAAAAATAAAAAAAGAAAAAAGAGGGAATAGTTTTTGGCACTGGATTCAGTATTCACATGGACTGCTGGAGGTTGTAAGTGTGTAATTATAACTCAGTATTTTAGATGGAGATTGTAAAAACCGAGATTTGGCGATACCGCCAAGGTGGAGAACAACGCTGAGAGTTTGTCAGTTAAAATAAAAATAAACAGGTAAAACACTTGAGGGAAGGGCTGTAGCTTTAAGGATTGGTAGAAAAAAGAATAATTGTAGTGGAAGGTGTTAAAACATTTAGCTGTTTCGCTAGTTCAGTTTACCCATTGGGTTAGTTAGGCCGCACAAGTGACCGTCATTCTTTTCACACACGTGTAAAGGACTAGCCCCCCGCAACTTGCCAAGGTCAACGAAAAAAAAGTGAGGAAAGAAATAACAACAACAGAAAAAAGTATACCAAACAACGGAAAGAAATGATGGAAAAATGGATCCCACTCCGCCGCAACGGTCTCACGCTTCTGCAGCTAAGGTTGAACTGTTCTTGTGGGCGAAAACCGCAGCCAAGTGGTTCGAGTATGGGATGCGTACAACAATAGAACCGTATGGGTAAAGTAATAAAGGATAAAGGCCCATATAAAAAGTTAAGAAGTAAAAATCACTCTTTAGCTGTTTATTTGCTCAGTAAAGTGCATCCCAAAGCCTACCGAATTGCCGTTCCCCTCACGGACCGTTTGCACTCCTTCCCTTGCCTTTCTTAATAATACTTCTTAATTGTGTAATAAATGGACGTGCTAGTACCAAAGACAATTGCAACAACTCCCAAGATGAGCAATACATACGTCAATATATACTGCACCCAGCCCACGCTTTGGCGTGTCCAACCACCGGCGTACATGATGAAGAGTGCTGGGAATATAAAGCCAATGAAGCCACCGCAGAAGGCGCCGACAAGCCCGAAGATAACGTTGATGTCTGGCACGAACAAACCGAGAACGAGCGAACCGACAGCAAATGAAACACTGACGATACTGTGCCTAACATATGACATGGTATCCAGGTCCCACCGCAGCACCTGAAAGAGGGCTGTACGGCATGCGAGCATGTTAAGCGAAAACCCAGCGCAGAGTTTTACGATGATGCCAACGAAGCAAACAAAGAAGACGGGATTTGCGTAGGGGTCGTAAAGTTTCAGAACGGAGCCTTCCACTGTTGTGCCGAATTCTGCGTAGCCAAAAAATCCAGTGAGCAGGTAGACAAAGCAGCAAACGGAGCAGCTCACCGCCGCATCGCGGGTCATACGAGTGACGGAACGCTTCTTCATCTCAAAGAAGATGGAGAATGAGTTTACATGACAAAGATAAGCGAAAATGAATAGCGAAAGCCCTGCCACGGCGTCATTACCGGAGCGGAACATGACAAGTTCCTGCTTGATGCCGCCATCGGTAACCATCTTCTCAGCTGAGTGCTCCACCACACAGATGGCGAAGAATAGGATGAACGAAACGCCGATCGCTGACGCATAGCGCAATGAATTCACCCTCTTAGGGAGCGCCAAGGGAAAGATGAAGACAAACCAAATGGCGGCCATCAGAAGACGGCGAGCCCTGTCTGTTTTAAGGTACGCCGGCACCTTTTCATGTGAAAGCAACCCCCGGAGGACGTCACCGATTGCCACCACATATCCAGAGGC
>NW_027123096.1:0-3634 GCF_001457755.1 Trypanosoma equiperdum
GGGAGTTAAGCAAGTGGAAAGACATTCTACAATTTCATCTGCCATTAAACGCAAAACTTTCACGGGTTGCGACTCGGGCCCTTCAGAAATCTCCGCATTATCCGTGATATCGCGATTACCGCTGTAAACATGTGCCAACTGCATTAAATAGTCTAACTGGTCGGTGAGTGCACATCCTAAGGAAGGTATAAGTTGCGTTTTCAGCACCTCTGCCGCACGCACGGGAGAAATTGGATGCCTTGAAACTTTTGACTCAGAGTGATGTAGCAGACAAAACACTTTTTCCTTTTCGGAGGCTATGCTCTCTGCGGAAAATTGCTGAAGAACAGCATCAGCCCTCCCAATAGTATCAAGTACCTTGAGGAGATGAGCAGCACGGTCTACTACTCTTCGGCGTAACTGTTCCATACATTCGGTCTCCACCACGCGTTGCAGGAGTTGTTCATGCCTCTCAACTGCTTCCAGCTGCTTTCCACCAAACGTTACCTCTAATTTCTGAAGGTCTGCGAGGTTTTGCCGCACCTCCCTAATAGACACCGCCACTAAGTCTATGTCCACCTCTGACACCGAAACACGAAGTTTCTCCATAATATCGTCCAATTGCTTCATATTGCTATCAACTTCCGATGCCTTCTTAAGTGTTTCAGAGCAGCGCATGAGCTTCTTCTGCGTTTTCTTCAGATCATTGAGCTGTGCAACGTATGGTTTGGAGATCATTTCTACCGCTGGTTGCGCCTCCTCTCTTATTTTGCAAAGTGCCTGTTGAAGTTGTTGAACTTCCGTAACCATACGGCCGACTTCCAGCCCAGTTCGGGGGAGCCGAACGAGCGCCTGTGTGATAGTGTCGTCAACAGAACTTGCAACCTCCTGTGAGTATGAATGCAATCTGCCGTACAAATTTGTGATGCGCCCTTCCAACTCCGCATCGGTTTCTACCCCATCAGGATTCGCCGAAGAAATACATTGCAAAGAGGTATTTATCCACTGAATAACGTCAAAGTTCTCACTTGCTAATTCATCTAACGAGAACGCGAACGACGCGGGATCAGTGGAAGGTGAAGTACCAATCGAAGGGTTTGGATTTGGTACGTCCTGCATTTTTGGGCTTAAAGAAGAAGGAAAGTTAAGGCAGCAGTGCACACCAAAGATGAAGAAGCCGGTTACGAACCCGGAGAAGGCGTATCACAACTACAGAGGAAGATCAAATGTATTGGGGTTCTGTTCCATCCTTTTCGCACTGAAGTTACATTCGCTGCCAATTATAAAAAATAGAAGTTGTATAGAGGTGTTTGTCACATGGAAACATTTACCACGCGACCCAACCCCGCTCTCCTCCCACTTTTTTTTTTTTGATCGTCCCCAGACTGAATGTCTTCGGGGCACAACACTTTGAAATACCTTTAACGTCAGCACATGAAAGTCTTTGCGCCCCAAGTACGCAGTGCAAACAAAACCTTTGACTGGTTGATGTTGAAAATGGGGTTTGTAGGGCGAAGACAGTTCTTGCTCAGGTGCAACTCACTACTAACACCACTACGTTCATCTGAAGGGAGGACAATTCCATAACTGTCCCTCCGCCCAGGAATATAACCCCGTGAGACCGCAGCTGCATAAAATGAGTTCCCACTCAAGTCACGGCCGTCTCTGTTGACTTGCATGCCTTGCAGATTTTGCGCGGAGCTCATCCCTGAAAGTGAATAACAAGTGTGATAAAAATCATTGGGATAGTTCGGTTTATCCATCAACCCACCTTCTTCCCTGTTTTGGCAGCACGCCAAAATGTAAAGTTGTAGCCGCCTCTGATTGAAGTAAAAGTCGCCCGCATCGTCGTCCAAAACGTTAGGTACACCTGATGATGACCACGACGCTGCAAGTGGTGTAGCGCTAAGGTACGCTTCCACACGGCTGGCTCGTTCCTGTTTTTCTTCCTCATGTTGGGACCATGCCTCAAAACTCTCTGGATGTAAGTTTGAGATGTCGACCAACTGCGCGTGGTCGAGCAAAAGCATTTCCCGTGATGTTAAGCTGCGTTTCGTTTCACCACAAGTCGTTATTTTAGCAAGGCTCTCACCAACACGCAGTAACACGTGTGATGCGCCCACCCAGTGGGCGTAGCAAGAGTCCACCAGTTTATTTGTTCTTCCGTTAAAACCACCTTCAAAACGCAGTTGACGCGCCGCTAGCCATCCTCTCAACGCCGTATAATTGCATAACTCTGGTCTCTTCATCAAAATCAGGGCAGCTAACCCGCATTGAGTGTAGGCCCCGTGCGCTTCGCTGGCAAACCTCCCGCACGCAAATCCGCCCTCGTGTGTCTGACACGAAGCTACGAATTGCGCCTCCTGCTCTCTCAGAATATCTCCACTACTTGCATCCACGTCCTGGAGCTGTAGTAATGTGGTAATAACCGCGACACAATATGATGCGCGAATATCCGCCTCCCCGCCTATGTGCATGCGGAAACTGCCGTCGGCACAGCGAAGTGAGAGCAACCAGCGCTTAATGGCGGAACGTGGAAGAGCCTGAAGGTATTCTGGACATCCCAGGATGCAGAGCGAGCAAACTCCCGCGTACGATGTAGCCAAATGCGGAATCTGTCCATAGTTTCCCCCGGAGAACCCAATAGCACACGTATGATCAGCATCGCACCGACGGAGAAAATCATACACATTGCCACATTGCTGAGGCATGCTTCCCTTTCCGTGCTTTCCCCCTTCTTCACTTCCCCAACAACCCTTCTGCTCATCTTCAACAGGTTGTTCCTGCAAGCAGCTGAGTATGAACTCCCCTAATGCGTCTTGAGATATCTGCTCATACAATTTCTCTGTGATTCCGAGCATCTCAGCAGCCTGCAACGTCCAGTAAACCATCCACGGCTGCGCGTTGTACAGCCGTTGCACATACTCAGGAAGCTTTACCAACCGACTCTTCAGGTACTTTTCGTGGCTCTCTCGGTTGAGAGAATGTACAATCCCCTCCTCGTTGTCTATAGTACACATTTCCTCTTCTTTCTCATTGGAATCGGCATGCAAATGGATGTTAGAGTGCGTACCCCAAAGATCGCAGACCTCCGGCCGGTATTTCTCTAAAAAACGTAAGAGAGTGAGCTCAACTTCCCGTTGAGCGTGAGTGGTGGATGATGCTGGAGGTGGTACAAAAGACATTACTATGTATCGTTGCACACCAGTGGAATGCGACAGCCTGCCGGCTTAACGTACTGAAACCAACTACAACTCGAGGTTCTTAAGCTCAAAGGAATATGAATGAAGGATATTTTTCCGTGCAGTAAAATAATAGTGACGGCTCAGTTACGAAACTCCAGGGTTTGGTTGAACACTAGGCAGAGAAACACTCCAAATTAAATACAACCAATGCAACTCCACGGGTAAGCGAAAGGGTCAAACTAAGTTTTACGTGTCTCTCTCCCCTGATATATAAACATAGTTTTATATATAACTAATAAGGGAGAGTAACCATCATTTCAATCGGTTTCGTCATGTTCTCCCCTTCCCAACTTCCAAAAGAACAGCGTATTCACCACACAGCTAATCACTTACCCTAGAAGCACAAAGTTCAATACGCCGAGCAAAGTTAAGGCGTCATGGGGAAGGCGCAGGAAGCAAAAAAAAAAAAA
>NW_027123096.1:3644-5442 GCF_001457755.1 Trypanosoma equiperdum
ACTTAATGTGCACCTTCAGAATAAACGCATTGAGATTCTTCCTGAACAAAACGGTTACTAAATAATGACTTTCACTCCACAGAGGAAATCGGTGAAAGGCGCATAATTGGGGAGAAATAAACACAACCCCTCCCCCTAAATTACACGCACACAGCAAATGTAGCAATTGGACTGATGGCGTCTCCTTCCTTTTGCCCTCTTAGCCCTCTTGAACGCCAGTTCTCCCATACCTCATCTCCTGCAACCTAGTATTTATTTTCCACACAACGGCACATTAAAAGAACATTTAAAAGATATCCATGCAGAACCGCAAATACGTTACTCGTCACCTTATTTTAAACAGCGGGTCATCCGACAAAACAGAAACGCCGGGGAAGGTTTATGCACAAAGTGGACGACACCGCTTCCACTTACGTTTTTTTTTCTTCGCTTTTCTTTTTCTCTGCCCTGCTATCGTATCCCATCCCTCCTCTCATTACACTGAAGTTGTTTTGTTATTTCATATCATTGTAACATTCCTGACGCATTTACTCATAGTTGCGTTGGTTTTTGCATTCCGCCATCCCTCCCGTCATTACAAGCCACTTCTCCACTTGCCATTCCTTCCCGAGACATTACATTTACTCTATTATGCGGATCCATGTCTTCCAACTCCACATTATAGGCATCAGATCCACACTTTTGTACGGTTTGACCGCTAGACGCATACATCTCCGCACATTTCATATGCTGCCTGTACGCCAGTTCAGAGTTAATGGAATTGCGTAGGAATTCCACGCACTGTTTGTCGCGAATACGTTCCCTCGTGCACGAGGTTAATAGGTAATAAAAAAGCAAAATGGGATATAAGAAAAGGACTACAACCGCCACCACGTCGAAGGTATTGTCGCTGTTCATCATCCTTTCAACGAAATGCTGCCTTTTGTCTGGAGGGAAAAGTGCAGGATCTTCCCCCTGAATGAAAGGAGGCAAAATAGCTGAGAGTGAGGAAAAGGAAAGCCTCTTTAGAGATTCTCCATCAACACCCGCCACACCAAAACGCACAAGAGTTTGAGCCGCATATGTGGGCCCCTCATCTTCTGCACCACAGAAAGATTTCTCATCCGCAACCCTAGTATCCCAACTGCAGTATTCTAGTAGTTCAAATTGCGATGTTCGATTGAATTCCCCCTTGGGGAGTTGTGTGAGAATACCAAGTGCTTTCTCAATGAATTCGTCTGCATCGAATTGAGTAAATGGAGTGTCCACGATGCAAGCAAATAGGATTACATTTTGATTCAGCAACATGGTGTCACCGTCAATGGGTGGTACACTTATTGTGTTTGATCCATTGCTTTCTTGAGGAGCGGCGGCAATCGGTCGTAAAAACACAACTGCAAAAACTAGAGAAAGCACCATGCAGAGGACAAGTGAATATCGGGTCATTGCTTTTTTTTTTTGAATATTGTTTTGTTATTATTTTATTGACTCCTTCCTCTTCCCCTTCCTTGTTCGCGTTGTACCTTTACCCTCGCTGCTCTTTGTTTGTTTTGTGCCAGTGTTGTAAAACATAAGCATACGAAAGTCGTAATGCGCCGGAGAAAAGTGAGCGGAAGGGAGAAGAAAAATTATATATAGCGAAGTAAAGTGGATACGGGGTGAAAGGAAAGAATAGAAATAGAAGATGGAAAATAATGATGAGAATAATAACAATAACAATAATAATAATAGAAAACGGCTGCTCGAAACGTCACGAACAGAACACAAACACACAAACATACATACATAAATACAAGTACGCCTATATATATATATATAT
>NW_027123096.1:5452-5867 GCF_001457755.1 Trypanosoma equiperdum
GCCGTCAACGATTTTTTCTTTTTTTCGCCCTTGAACGGAACAGCGATGGTTTTCAAAGATGGGGAAGGGGAACAGCAGCAGAAAGAAAGAAAAAAAATCTTTCTACCTTTTCGGTGCTGCGCGCTACGACGACCCGTTACAAGGGAATTCGCAAAAAACAACAACAACAACAACAATAACAAACAAACAAGCGGAAGGGCAACGTAAGTATTATTACAACAATGTAAACAAAAGACACAATCACAATCACAATCACAATGAGAAGACGAAGGTGACGAAACGCACGAAAATGCGAAATATGAGGAAGGAAAAGAAGGAGCTGTTCCTTTGCGACAAATAAACAAAACAAACACATGCATCTAACACTTTTGCACCCAACGCCACTACACTCCCCTTTATGCTTTGAAAAAAAAAA
>NW_027123096.1:5898-9083 GCF_001457755.1 Trypanosoma equiperdum
AGCACTCATGCTCAAGAGGATAAAAGGGAGCAAGGAGAAGTTTTTAAAAATTTTTTTTAAAGGTTCACTAACTTTATTAACTGCCAAAACATGGAGTTACAGAATACAGGCGCGCACACGAAGAAAGAAAACAAGTAACCCCTCTCCCACCCCCAAAAAAAATACGTAACGTAGTGGTCACATTCCAATATATCCATACATTAATCCATCCTGTCATGCACGTGAATACATAACCAACACCAATAACAACGAAAAAAAAAAAGGAGCTTCATTTAATCAACTTCATCAACTGCCAATGCGGCTCCTTTCGAAGGCGTTTAGTTGCGATGTGGCTTCCATGGTCTTTTTCAATTGCGTGCAGAATAGATTAATACCAACAAGAATAGCAATGCTCATATTCATGTCGTGATTGATTGTAAAATCTTTTGGAGCAAGCAAGAAACTTGCATTACGCGGCGCTGTTAGCTCCTCACAATCAAGTAGTTCGTCCAATCGTAGCGTATCGCCAAAAGAAAGACTCATTTCATTTGCATCATGCGCAAAACTCGCACCATCAAAAGTGCAGCTCATGTCCAGGAAATTATGGTTTGGAAACTTTCCAAGTTTTATCTGCACCGCATTTCTCCTCAATCCCGCAATAATATCCTCGTACACACTTTTAAAAGCGGCCCTCAACAGCACAGTTAACTCGCGGAGTTTCGAGTAGTGTTCCGCAGCCAAGTCATAAGACCATTCCATTGGTTTGTGGACCGCGTCTACGAAGTCTTGCATCACATGAACGGAGTATTTGTCAATTTCCCGCACAACAGGTTGTATTGTTGCGAACACTTGCTGGATCTCATGATCCATTCCCCCTGGCCGCTGCCTGTGTGTGTGTAATAATCCAAGTAAAATAATATCCACAGAGGCTGCGAGGCGCCGCAAGACGGGAACAAACTCCTCTTGACCACGCGCAGGATACGGTATACCGTGAAGAATAGGTTCTGTTGCCGCTACTCCCATGCACACGCGTACCGATTTCAACGTTTCCCACACCGCCTCCCTCCGTCCCTTAATCCTTAGCAAAAGTGACATTATTTCACTTCCCTCATCGTCTCCTTCACCAACTGGGGGATGGACGAGTCCCATAAGTTCCGAAAAGTTCTCTGACAATGCTTTCACCACACATACTTCCGTATTGTGCAACACCTTGATTGGGTCTACAGGGAATATGAACACAACTATCGCGTAATATGACATCACTGAAAATGCATTTGATACGAGTCGACTGAGTGTAAGACGGAAGTCAGAGACCACGTGCAGAGAAGGTGGAAGTGTTATTGCGCAATGAAGAGCACAACTAGCATAGGCTGGAGCTACACGCGCAAAAAGTGCGATGAATACCCCAAAAAGCACGCAGACGAACGATTCCCAACCATGATGATAGTTCCGGTCGACAGCATACGCCAGGGATGTGGAAAAGAGAAGTCCCGCAACACGCTGCACTCCACTCATTATAGACTCACCAGCTGTGGGTAAGCCCACACCCATGAGAATAGTCATGCCGAAATAGTAAACATTCTCCTTGTCGATGTAAAGTGAATACGCACACCCAACAATATACGCACAAGCAATTTTAAAAGCGTTCTTGAATACGCGTACATCATGGGGTGTGGCTAATGTGAAACGATTTTTGATCATCTTAACGAAGCCGTGGAAGACATCTAAGAAGAAAAACTCAATGAAGCGTCGCGATCCCGATTTGAATCGCGAAGGGTCAAAATTTCGGAGGTTTTCCGCATATTTGTGGATTTCCTCGCCTAACAAGATCATCATATGATGGGCAAATACCAGGTGCATATACCAAACAGTATCCTCAGGTACAAAATCGTGCGCCATGGTGTCGTAGTGTAGCTTGTCAAGTGCTGATTGAAGGTTAGATGTTGCAGTGGCGAATTCGTCGAAAGGAACCCGCTCGATAACATCACGGGGTTCAAGCACCGTAGAGAGCTGCTCCATAGTGTTACTCAAGGCATCACAAAAAGAATTCACGGAGTCGTTGAGTCGCTCGAGCGCCGTGCTCATTATCGCGTCTTCGCCCATTTTTTCAGTGCTCCTGTGCCGGTGCTTTCGATATGCCCCTTCTGCACTCATTATACGCGCCACTGCTGTAAGGCCGTGTAACATAGGCATAACGTCCTGCAAAACCTTTAAGCGTTCCCTCCGCAATTCTAACTGACGCGTGGAAACCCACACCTCGTAGGAGACGTAGGTTAGTTGGCCGGGAATGGTAATGAAACAGTCTTGCAAGGGATCTGAGCTTAGCTTTGGGAGTGTTAATTGAACTTCTAACGGATCCTTCGACCAACAAACCTTCGCTGCGTCGCGTACGATGGCGGCTAAATACCCGCAAGCCTTTGCCATCTCTCTGTCCACACGACGGTTCATACTTACTGGAAGAAGAATCGCCTGTAACTGTGCGAAAAATGCACTCATAATTATGTCACGCCCAACAAGCAAAGCTGTGAGGGCGCTCCACTCTTCTTTCGATCGCTGCACTTCCATAACGATGATCGTAAACAAAACGGCCTGTCGCCTGCACCGCAGGTTACCCGTGAGTCCAACAGCAAAACAACCGAGGAAAGCTAAGGACCACCACAGCGCTTCGTTTTTAGGTATATCAAACAAACTTAAGAAACTGCCCCATATCGTGCTCCAAACCCCGACTTGGACTAATGTGATGGTAAAGGAAACTTGTTCCCCGACGGTATCTTGGCTATTGGCCACACCTAAAAGCCCGAGGACAGCATACATGGGAAGTTTCTCCTTGTAGAAGTGTGAAATTAGCATCAGAGGGAGCGCAGCAACCAACGTGATGCGCAACGCCAGCATTGCGGAGTATCTACAATTGGGAGATTTTATGGTTTTCCAGAAGGAAGTGATTGTTCCTGAATCGTCGCCGAGGTTTTTCCATACATGAAGAACCGGTTTTTCAGCATCCGTTCCGCTAATTGGACCCGCCGATCGCGTAGAAGTGCTCTCCGGAAGTTTTTTCCCGTACACGTCCCCTTTTATTGGTTCGGCCGCGCTGCAACGCCTGGAGGGTCGCATTACTCATGCAATGCAGGCAGCAGTCGCTTGCCCCGCGCACCAACGTTAACACGTATCACCCCAAGGGCCCTTCCAGTCCCCTCTTTTTTTTTTTT
>NW_027123096.1:9093-11623 GCF_001457755.1 Trypanosoma equiperdum
ACCAACCCTTTCATTGGGAAAGAGTTCACCTCGAAAGAAATGTGTGTGTTCATAAAGAACACAGAGAAGTATTGGAGAAAGGAAATGCTTGGGTAGTAACAAAAGTCTGAAAACAACAACAACAACAACATCAACATTATAGTATTTTCCATTCCAATAACAAATACGGCAAAGGAATAGTTATTATCACAATAGTGAGATAAACAAAAAGACGACGATGGCACATGTTTCAAAATTACTGAGTGGGAGGGAGGACGAAGCCGGGTTGTGATATGGTGAACGAGCAAGGGACTCTTCAGTCTCCCATTCACCTACAACACAGCAACAAAACCCAAAAAACAAAAACAAAAACAAATAAACACACGTTTTGCCAGTTAATACGTGTGACCGTTGAGCACACTATTGTCTGCCAGCGCCGAGATTCTCATTTTCCTCGCATCGCCGCGACCGCTTTCCACGCATGAAAATAATTGCTCTCGCGCCCGTCGCTCCCTCGTAGATATTTGCTGCCGTTTCACGTGCTCCACGCGCTCGCAAATATAAACAGGAACTTCCCCGTGGTTCTGCAAGCGCAAGATATGCCTTTGTTCCGTTGTGAAACAGTGACCAGCTGTAACATGTTTAACGTTACGAGAAACAGCGAGAGTTGAAGGGTTGGAAGATAACGTACTTCCGTGGCTGGGCGTATCACCGCAGGAATGTGTGCTTTGAGTGGCGGGTGCATAAGGACTACTACTGCAACTGCGTATGTCTCGCATGCTTGACAGTGTTCCATCACTTCGCGGTATAGGTATTTTCTGTTGTTTTGGGCACACCTTCCCTTCCACTGGTAGTTTAAAATCATTTATGTTTTCTATGAGTTCACGCATACACTCTTCTTCAGTTACCATTAGCGACTTACTCGTTATATGATGTATCATCAACTGGCGGTGAGCATCAATAAGCTCCAACGACACGTGGGATTCCCTTTCAATTTGGGTGCGCTGTGTTGCTTCTGTTTCATACAATAATGTTTGAACGAAAGGTAACAAACGCACGTGCTTTTTATACAAAATCGGGCTTTCCATATTTACACATACTGTCTTCACCGACCCTTTCACTACGGGAGAACACTCATCGCTGTCCGTGCTGCTATCCTTTATGTAATTTCCGTTAACCCAAACCTTCTTCTTTTCTTCAATAAGTTTTTCTTGTGACTGCGCCACTAGAGTTTGGTTGTTGAGTTCTGATAACACCGATGACGGTGTGTAATGTGGCGTGGCAGCGCTAATAACCGCGGTTACTTCTTCACGCGCGGCAACAACAAATGATGTAAAGTAAATTCGCTCCTCCGAAACAATAACATACCGTTGAATTGTCTCCTCCGCGATACATCGCAGAAGCCACAAAAACTGCGTATCTTCGCGAGCTTCTATGAATATTTGTTCGGGTGTGCAACATTCACCCTTAAAATCGGAGGGCGATAGTTCATAATTGGACGGTCTCCGGGACATTCCGCTAAGAAGTGGTTTTGAGGGAACATCATTAGTTATTCCATCATTTGTTAATAATTCTATACGTCCAGTTCCCAGGGCGTGTGGCATTAACTCCTCATGTATGGAACGTTGCTGACGGAAATGCATACCGGTATTTGAGGACGGGCATAACTGTTGTATAGCTGCTAATTTCCCTTCGCAGAATGCAATGGCGGCATCCACCTTGCCGACTAAACTCAGCGCTTCCACCAGTGGTGCTTCTTTTCCAGTGCCGCAGTTGCCTTTCCGTTGCGGTAATTTTCTTTCACGACTCGCATTCGCAGCAAATGCAACACCTGCGGAGAATTTCTTCCCACCACGTCGTTTCTTTTCCAAATCCACCAATTTCGTGTCTCCCGCAAGCAGTTGGTACGCCGTAATTATTCCTTCTCCAAATATTATCTGATCACCAGCGAGGCGATGCACTATTGCCCTGTCGAGATTCCGTAAACGATGTGAATAAACCGCTGCATTTGCTTCTAATTTTGTCATTTCACTGCCTTTCAAAATATGCGCAAGGGGGACAAACCTCCTTTTCCTCTTCTTTTTTTCCACTCGTTCCTTCTCAATGAAACGTTAAACAGCATGAAATGGGAAAAAGAGGAGAGGGAAAAAGAAAAAATATATATAGAAACAGAAATGAGTTTGATGTAGAATTTCAAAATATTTCCCCCCCTTACACATTGCTAGAGGTTCTTAAAGAATAAATAATAGCAATAATAGAAGACTATTGTGATACCATGAAAACATGCCGGCACGTGAACATACAAACACCGTCATCAAAACCCATACACACATACACATACACGCACATATAAATTTATAAATTTATTTATTTATTCAATACCGTACAAAATGAGCACACAAATACAGATCTCTTAAAGGTAATTTTATCTCTTTGGGTAAATGTGGCACGGGATATGGCCTATGAAGACACAAGAAAAGAAGTGCTAGGTATGAAAAAAAAAATAGGCGAACGAAGTACCGCATAAGCAACTGAAAAAGTCAAAAAAAAA
>NW_027123096.1:11636-14388 GCF_001457755.1 Trypanosoma equiperdum
AAGAAAACAAAATAAAGAAAGGTCCCTCACATATAAGAGGAACTGGAGGTGTTAAGTGTTACTTTCATCCCGAAACGGATATGAGGTAAATGTAACACGAAAAGAAATAACCGTAAGAAAAGAGTGTTGGAACTATTGCCAACATCCCGTTGGGACTCATACAAATAATAAATAGCAACAAAGAAAAAGACGATAAGACAGAAATTGAAAGGAAAAGAGAGAGTAACAGATAAACTGCACCATCCCGTTAGATGGCGCCAGCAATCATGCCATAAACAAATCAAAATACAAAATGGAGAAGGAACGCGGGTGTCAAAAATATGAATTGGGGGTAATGGGAAACGGGAAGGAAAAAAAAAAAGAACATCATTCAATAAGGGGCTTTGCTGAGAGTCTTGGTTAAAAAAAAATAAAAAAACAAAAAGGAATAGCACCGTTAAACAGAACGAATCGTCCCTAATATCCGTCTATTCTTTTTTTGTCAACCCCCCCCAAAAAAAGATATTCAGTCACTACACCTTTTCCGAGATTTTAAAAGAATAAATAATACATATGTATGTATTTATTTATTCTTTCCTCTCTTGACTCTTTGTTTTATTAATGAACACTATCAAAGGCAATTGCGACCTTTTTTTCTCTTTTATTTTTTTTGTTGCTTCGACACTCAAATGGGTCTTACCTCTCTCCCCTCTGGCGATATAAAGTGCCCGTTAAAACAAAAGAGAGGAGGAGGGGAGGGAATAAATACAAAGAGCAAAATCTACACACATTCATTAGCAATACACGATGGAAGGAAAAAAAAAAGCACGCAACTTCATCAACAAATGATAACACCAATTCAAGCAACCACTGTAGGTTTTACTCGCCGTCAACGAAACGGACATCCTTCTTTCCATACTTTTCACGTCTTCTTTGAATGGTTCGATGGAGGAAACTTTTCAACGCAGTCCTTATGGCGCTCTCGGCCTTTTCCACACTTATTCCCATGTCTTTAAGCAAATCATCTTGCTTGTAACCCATAGATCCCTCATTTCCAGCACATGGAAGAGAAATCTCCTGGTGTTTAGTTGTCATGAGTTTTTGCGGTTGCGGCCGTCCCGGATGGTCAACAGAAAATTGTTCAGCAAAGCAGATATCACCAATTGATACGACAACAGAGGCAGGAGGTGTAATGTACTGCACCCGATTGCTTAGCACCCAATAACTCAGAACCTCATCCATGGGGTATGATTTCACTTCATCAAGTAATTGAGGGGGTGGTGTGCCCTCAAAGAGAGCGAGCGCATACCTGCCAGTGCGAACCGCACCATCCTCAGGAAACATCTTCAACAACGTCCAACCCACTTGCTCGACAAGAAGTTGTCTGCCTTCGTATTTTGGTATGGTGTCCAAGTTTGTTATTCTCAATAGATACTTTTCAGCAACGGTAAAAGGGTGCGCCTTCACCATCCTTATTGCTTTGATGGGGTCATCGAAGTGTGGTGCACCAACATCCGACGACCAGCGAAATTTTTTGGTGTATGCTATGTTATTATGACCATTTATGTTGATGGATGTAACGACAACGTAAAGAGCTTCCCTTGTGCACATACCATGTACAGCCTCCGTGAGAATAAAGAAACCACGATTGGGGTCGTACGGCACAATGCTGCTGAAGTCCCGAAAGGATTGTGACCTTTGCTGGCCAAATGCCCTCATGGGTTCACCAATATCAGTATAATGAAACGACTTGCTGGTGTCAAGTGCTTCGCGTACAGAAAACAACTCCACTTCTCCATTCGATAGCGGAGGCTCTCCGGGGTACTCAAAGGACGGTGCGTTCGGGTCAGAACCGACACACCATGAAATAAATCCACATGGATGACATTCGGCACGTGACTTCAACGGTTGCAGAAGCTTGTCGTAAAGTGCTGCTGCATCAAACTTTCCCTCTGCGACTGCATGTTGGCGCTGTTTGGAGCTCCTGTACGATGTAAGAATGGAGGTGGGGCCTGAGAGCCTGTCAACATGCACCGACCGCGCTTCGGGTTCTCGGGGATCGCCTAATCGGATGCGTGAAAGGAAGTTTCCGACCGGTGCTAGCGTATGGATGGGAAGACTGACGTGGCCAAACGTGGTGGGGCCACATTTTGGGTTTGTAATGTATTCGATGATAACAATGGCATAAGTGTTGTTAGTAACCATAATATCATCAAATTTGATGTCAAAGGTTGGTGATGTACCATTCCCACCACTTTTCTGATAACCAATAGCATTTGGTGGTCTCATGAACAGCTCACAATCAGAGGAGTCATTCACCAGCCCCTTTGTTTGACGGCTGATATAGTTGACAAAGTAAACCAAAACGCGAGCACACAAACAGTTCGGTGGTAGTCCAACAATTTTGTTAACACGCAAATCCACAGACGCAAAAGCCTCCCTTTCACTTCCAATTTTACGAGAGCTCGGTGCATCGCCCTCACTGCGGAGACCAAGCAAAACACAAGCAGATAGAGGTGAGACTCTCTCCTCCACTGGAAACCTCTGCGACCCCGAGCCACCAGTAATTTTGTCCCCATTTCCATCGTTTTTGCGACCGCGGTTACGCGTACCCGAGGCACCATTGGTTTTGGTGTAGGAACGTTCACCTTTCGAGGAAACACAACCTCCATTTGATTGACATGTCACGGCACCGGTATGATCCCTACCATCCCTTCCGTCCATACCGCCACGTCGAAACCGCCTCAATGTTGCAGTTGCGTTCTGAGGATCT
>NW_027123095.1:0-12799 GCF_001457755.1 Trypanosoma equiperdum
TCGAGTTCTCTACTGAGAGAATTCGCATATATTTTTTTTATTTCCCATGTAACAAGGTGTCTGACGCCTTATTATATGCTGCTCAAGGCTGGTGTTACTCGTGAGTTTGCTCCCCGACGGCAACTTAAATTTTACCATAACACTTACGGAACTGTGTCTGTTGGTTGTTGACAGTGCCGAAGTTCAGTGCTCTTCCCTGATGAGTGTGAAGGTAAATGTCGCTACTTTCCCTCCGGTTGCTGAAACGGAGGTGCCAACGGGACTTGAGAGTGTGTTTAGATGGTTTCTTCCTTCAGTGGTGGGATACACTGCAGAGAAACTTGCAAAAAAATTTAACAGTATCTAAAACAATTTCATGACAAGGTTGACAATAAACAACTTTACGCCCATCCTTTCCCCGCCCCTGCTGGTGTTGCACGCAATGTTGTCGTTTGAGGGCTTTATGTCTTTCTGTTACAGAAGAATGTCTCGCAACTCCTTTTCTCCACACTTCCCTGCGTATTTAATCGGGAACTAAAAGGATCACGGGGTTGCAGTAAGAGAAGACGTCGTTTCCATAAAGTTTGGGTCGAGGCGAGAGCAGCAGCGACATGTGGAGACAGAGTTTAAACAAATAGCACCAAATTATTAATTCTTCACTAAAGTCTTTAAAGTTCACTTACAGGTTTATACAAAGTGAAGAAATATGGCACGAAATAAAAAGCCATTGGACCACCATCTAGACAAACGGATTACCTGTAGGTTTTTGGAGGGATATTAACGCGTTCCGTTTCCCGCTTTCGTTGCCGCACATAATATGCCGGAAAAAATCCATGTTGAGTTACCACCGGATGGTCTTCTTTGCATATTTTCTCTCTTTAATTTTTGAGTCTTCTCCTCCTCCTCCTCCAATCACAAGCCTTCGTCTTTTTGAAAGTGCATCTCAGTGTGTAGGCAAAATGAGTTATATAATTGGCCATGTAATGAAAAAGACGGTTTTTGTGCTAGTGTTTGCGATTGTTGCGGCATCCAAAAGTGATGAAGATGATAATGATGATGATGATGATGATTTTCGAGTACCCACATGTGAGCAATTACTCCCACGGTGGCGGGACGATTTGATGTGCTGTGCTGAGAAGGTACGGGATAAAAACACTTGGTGTTGTGTCAACAACGTGTCAAAAAGCATGTGGACTGCTTTAGAGGAATGTGCCAAACAATCCCCGCGTGATTTTACCACATACCCGTGTAGTTGTCTGTCGCAACAAATGATAGAAGCAAATGGTTGGACTGAAGAAAAGGAAAGAAGCATTAAGAATGCGGAGGAACGGGAATCGCAATAAAACATCAAGTGAGCTGGCAGCTGAAGAGGAAATTGTGGATTGAAAAGCGGAACAAGCAATAAAGGAAGTTAGCTCGGCAACCTAGTTAGGCACACGTTTGGGAGTAAGACCAACCTCATGAAAAGAATAATCCTTACAGTAAGCAAATGAGAAGATGAAACAGATACATCAGTATCAAAAAAGGAGAGTCTGTCCCCCCCTCCCTTTACATTTGGTGACACCACTTCTCTTTATTGCCTTTACTTCATTACTTATTTTATTTTAAGGTTTATCCATTGTGGGTTGTTTCTAGTTGCTATTTCACGATTTGTTTCATGCCAAACATGTACATGTCCCTTCGATAAGAAACAAGGTTTTCGAGTTGCAATGTTCATGTTGTTGCATGTGTATAAAGTTGGGCACTATTCCCTTTTATCCGCATCCGCAACTTCATCACTGTTTTGTGCAAGGAGGGGAGGTATTTTAGCAAATTCTTTTCAGAATAATGTGAAACATAATTGGGAAACGCAATAAAACAAGGTAATGATGGGACGATGTGATGTGATGTTTTTGTTGTTGTTTTTGTTATTCTCGATTGTAGTTGATACCGCTAATTTTTTTTAACTTTTCAATACGGGGATGCATACATTTGATCGCTTTGCCTCCTTGATGTTGTGTACCTCTTATGAAATTATGTGTAGCATATCCTCCATGGGCTTTAATTCTTTTGATAGTAGTTGGTTGTCCCCCATTTGTAAAGTGTTGTCCACAAGATTTCTCCACAATAGATTTTGATCTGCTTGAAAACACGTTTTTTTTTATATTATGGTACAATAATATGTCACTCTTACAAACGTCACCTACAAACGCACTACCATTATTAGTTGTTGAATATGTTTGCCCATTAGGCGAAGTGCTGGAGGTGCAAATGATAGTGAATAAACGGATTGAATTTTTGCACATTTATGCTGAAGTAGATTATATTATGCGTAAATGAGTGTGTTTGGTTATTGGTGATTCCCCTTGTGAGGGGAATGGAAAAATTACGCTTAAGTTACATGCGGTGCTGGTGGAAACTTTAGTTTCCGTAATAAAGGCCACCATCGGTAACTTGGCTTACTTTCTTCTTTGTATTATGAAATTGGTGTGTCTGTGCTTTTACTTTTGATTTTTCGAAAAAGGACAAAAGAAATAAAGGGTGCGGATATATTTCTCATTTATTGTCGTATTGTTGACTGGGACAGTGGAAAGTTCAAAAGCAGGAAAGAAGGGTTCACAAATATTGAATGAAAACGAGTTTAAAACATTATGTGGATTTGTCAATCTGACGTTTGAAATACAGAAATTGGCGAGTGAAGGAAAGCCAACACTTGGAGGATTGAAACCTGAAAGTGTTAACGAGTCCGTGAATACCATTTTGTACGGCAACAAAGGCAGCACCGAAATTGTTTTCGAAGGCGAAAACGACAGGAAAGATTACTGCGGGGACAGGCAAAATCGAGCCCACAAATATGCGGGGAAAAGCTTAATAAAGGATATTTTGTGTCTATGTAAACCCCACAAAAAGCCAGGCAAAGACGGGGCTGGTGCAGAAGATCTGTGTTTTAGCGGTAACAAGTGGTACAAGAGCGGTGAGGTGTGGAGCAATAAAGAGCAAGCTAAGCAGCATTGGGAGAAAATAAAACGAAAATGCACCTCTATGGCAGTAAATAATGAAGCAATGAGGGATCGCTTACGCCACTCGAAGAGGGGTGTGCAGGCACTGCTCCAAATAACGAGAGACGGAAAAAGAGGACCCCCACAAAACGTACGACTCGGGGGTCATCAGGCAACAGAAGTGAAGCAATGCTCAGCAACTGCAAGTAACGGTAATTCGGTGTGTTTGATGTATAACATCACTTCCGGCACACTCACCAACCATAGCATCCCCTGGTTAAAGCATCTTGAAGAACTTGCCGAGAAAATACCGAATGATACACGAACCAATTTGGGCACGAGTGAAAACGACGTCGAAACCGTTCCAAATGGAGTTGGAGATGCCGCACCTTCAACGGACCGAAAGATTAACGAAGGCAATCGCACTAATGATGATAATAACAATAATAATGATAATGATAATATTAATTACAAGCACAATGATGGTAATAACACTGAATATAATCTAGAAGATCCACTAATGAATGAAAGCGGAACTAATACATCCGCAGAACCACAAACACGACCACTTTGGTCAGTAAATGGGAACCCTAACCCTAACCCTTTAAAAATACTTCTTTTACTGCTCTTAAATTAAAAATATATGCATATAAATATTAAAACTATTATATTTATGATGAGATACATGGGTTTTTTAATACCGTCGGAAAAATTAATCAAATGTTTCTGTTTCAATATGTGCTTCCCTTTGGATGGCATAAAATATAATGGGGGGTGTGCGAGGTGTAATGTAAACATTTTTAGTTTTCGCTGTGGTGGCAGATGCTTACATATATTAAAATGATTTTATCGTTTCAGTGCCTAAGCCGTTTCTGCTTTGATGTCGGTGAGTGCCGAGCGAATTCGCGGATGATGTGCTGTACGAGTGGGGGATTACGTAAATAATTGATTTTTCGCCTTATGTAAAGAAACGTATTTCGACATGCTTAAGATATTTTAAGTTAGGGAAATGTATACCCTTAAATGCATGCGGAGAGCGGCGGCAGGTGCTGTCGTCCACATTTTCCACAACGCTGAATACGACAGTACAGGCGAAAAAATTGCGACAACATTCGTGAAGTGGGGGACTTGTATGTAAAGGTCCGAGAATTAAAAAAGTGTGGGTAAGCTTATGCAGATTAGGTCCCGAGTCCCCGTGACTCCTTTTCTATCAAATCTAGTGCATGCTGCGAGGACACCTTTTTGAGGTACTCCGACGCTGCGTTTTTAACGTCATTAATATCATTTGGGAATTTGAGCAATGAGGTAAGCGGTTGAGTTAGTGGGTAAGAATATTGCTTACTGGTAAGTGTGTTCTTAGGTTCAACTTACCAAATCAGGTAGATGTTGCCGATGTGTATGCCGGAGGGAGGTGGAAATGCAAGAGAGGGAGCCACTTCATTATTACATTTTTCGCGGATATGCAAGACGGTCACCTGCAAAGAATTTTGCTACGCGACTGAAAACAGAGAAAACAGAGTGTGTATAGGCTGAAGTATCAAAAAGGGGAGGCAAGTTCCCAGGGGGTGTTCTAGTATAAATGGCCCGAAAATTGAGAAAAAAAAGATCGGGTACTGATTATCCAGTTAATGGCCTAAGACTGCTTGTGGTTGAGGTGTCTGTGTTTTCCCTAATTCATTCTCCTGTGGAGATGCAAATAAATTCATGTTTGGTGGTGTACTATATGACCGAAAGTTGTGTTCTTTGAGAATAATAAGGCGGTTGTATGCGGCTTCGTTTATGAGGAGCCGTAACGATTTGGGGCGACTCTCCGCGATGGAGCGATGAGGGAGTTCACCGCCACCCGAGGGGGTTTTGGTCGATTTTGGAGATTTTGTAACATTGGGGCAGGGGCGAGAGAGTACTGAGGATATGTTAAGTATCCTTTCTCATAATTTGACTTAAAAGCGAAGTCTTACGTGGGGAGGAACGAGAGGTTACGTTGAACTTGTGCGTGCTTCCAGTTAGTATTCTGCTGGCTGTGTGGATGCACAACTTGAACCTGACTTACTTTTACCATATGCGGGAGACGGCGTATTCATGTCGACGAAATGTGGTGGTATCTGGGTATTGATCATATTGCCCGTTTGGCGCATCTACGATAACAATAGTGATGAGAGAGGTGTGCTGATTGCGTACGATGGTGCAACGTTATTTCAGGGGCAGTATCGAAGTTGTATAATTTCATGTGCAGGCGAGTAGGATTGCTGGGAAGGAGAGTTTGTGTATGGTGCGTGTGCGAGAGTAAGGGCTATACGGCACCATAGCGAACTAAAGTGACTGAACTTATTTTCTCATTTGGTGCAAGGTCGCAGCGCAAACCAGCCACGAGTGGCACTCCCATAATAGGCGGCTCGTCGATACGTCATGTGTATACTTCCAGAAAAAGTGCTCGTGCGGAGTAAGCAAAAACGTCATGTATATGGTTAGTGTTCACACGTTGGGAGCACAGTGTTTTATACCGAGAAGATATGGGTAATATTGCATATACAGTGGGTTTTTTTTGGCAAAGTAAGGAGTAACTTAGCAAACGGGTTGTGTGAAATGGCGTCTTTTTTCGGTGATGCCACAATCGTCTGTGATGGCGAGGGAGGGAGGGTTGACATCAACGTAACCAATGTGAGTGTCTTCTGGACTGATGTGAGGAGCAGTGGAGTTCTGCTATTTGGAAGGATAACGAATGACAGGTATATTAACGTTCACAGAGGTAGACTAGATGCCAGGCTGCTTCTATTTCTCGTTCCTTCCTCGTGGTGACCGCGCCGCCGTTCTGCCCACAAATATGCATTACGTGTAAGTGGTGGTAAAGAAAGGGGGGATTGTTTACCTATCCCTCATGAAAGGACGTGTTAAAGGCGAAATGGCTTCTCAAAAGTGCAGAGAATGTTTTCTAGGTGGAGCACCGTCTTTCTGAGAACCGCGAGCAAGGGCTCACCCAGTTTGGTCAAGTGTTGTCTGCTTCATTTTCTATGCTTTGGTGTACCTCGCCTCTACAGTTTGAGGTGAAAGGGGAACATAATTAACTTAACCGCCCCCGCTCATTTGCACTCTGACTTCCGCAGTATGTGTTGTTTCTGCGTGGGCGTAGAGGAGCTGTTAGGCGAGTGGTGCCTTCACATTACGGAGGGATGAAATAACGAATGACAGACTGCAGTTTGTTTTTAACGTAACATGCATCTTTCTTTAGGTAGCGGACGTTGAACCCGCAGAAAGTGTGTTATTGTGACGTTAGAGGAAGAGGCAAGTCAAAAGATAAGCGGATACTAACTAAACACTTTCGAGGCCGCCTGCATGGATAAATGGATAAATCAAGAGAAACAACAGATAAAACACGAGAATTACCTTTTATCGCGCGTCGCTCCTGCAGTAGGACGACCTTCTTCAGAATTCCTGGGCACAACTGCTGTCAGTACGTCCAGCAGGCTAGCTCGGGAAGAAAACTTAACCATAGTCTTCAACATACGCGCATAAGTTCCTTTTGATTAAACAACCGGGTGGGATGGTTTTCCATCGTTTCCAGTCTACCAAGGGCAAATAAAAAAGCGGCAGCACCGCATTCATAACGCGATTCATGCAGTGAGGACTCCTTCCTCGCCATCCGCGGCATGCCTTTTATACAATAAGGATCGCGCGACTCCGTGCTGCCTCCGCAGCCAAATAATTTTATCGTCGGCACCGTTTTGGTTCTACAGGGAAGGAGTGCCAGGCTTCAAACAAGTGCGGACATTTTGTGTTTGGGAAAGTGCTTTGTACCCCCGTCCCACACCACCACCACTTTATGATTGCAGCAGAAAACATTCTTGAGGGGCCCGCCCACCTAGTGTCGAAAGTTGAGGGAACAGCACTTTCTTTACTCCTTGTAACGGTTGCAATTCTGAATTTCCTTCCGGTAAGTGACCTAATGGTAACGGGCAAGGTGCTGTCGCTTTCCTTGCTGCACTGGAAGGTGTCGAAAAGGGGGTGTCCTTCCTGTTGTCGGCACAGAAGTGGCATGGGTGAAGGTGGAAACAAAATGTGGGGAGAAGTATCAAACTTCAGTCAAAGGGCCTGTGCGTTGTTTGCATTGGTGGTACACGATGCCTGGAAGGTAAAAAAAAAGCGGCACATCGCGATTGGGAGCACTACTTGACCATTTGCGGTGCGGCGTGTGTAACACTAAAATATAAAACAGTGATCGTGGGTAAGCAACAAACGACTGAACAGATTTATTATCTGGCCTCGCCTACTTGTATGTTGTGGTCCCTCGCTTCTTTTCCAATGTTCTTACCCACTCATCACTTCATATCATGCGTGGCTGAGTGTGAATTTCCCTACGTTCTATTGATACTGTCTTTTTCATTCTCATGTAGTCGCGTGTGCGGGACGCGCAAACTTGTTGGATCTGAAAATGACGAGTGCTTCAAAAAAATCAACGGAAGAAAATAGTGAGGAAGTGGAATGTACCAATAGCTCCAGGAAACGGCGGATGAGACAGAGGGAACGGAACATATACATCTCGGAATGCCATGGAATAAAGGAGCTATCGTCGCTCGTACGTCGCGGGTTCCAGCAGATAATGACGGCGAGAGGGTTGTTTATATCTGGGTGCCCTGATCTCGTAAAACTGGATGATGGGACCAGTGGGGAAGAAGAGGGGGGAGAATATTACAGGCAGCTGGAAGAAGTCCAAGTTAGCAGGTGCCCTCGACTCACCGATTTAAGCGGGTTGGGGAAGTGCAAGTACTTGAAGGTGGTTGATATTTCTGACTGCCGAAAACTGGAAAACATAGGGGAACTTAAAAGTTGTCGAACACTGGAGAAACTCGCGCTCTCACGGTGCACAGGCTTGGTGGATGTGAATTTGAGGGGATTTGGTAAGTTGTTATCTTTCGATATTTTCAAATGTGCGAACTTGACAAAGATATGCGGACTTTTCGGATGCCCCATACTAGAAACATTAACCGTTGAGGAGTGTGGAGACGTGAAAGAAATGGAGGTACGAACTATACGAGGACGGGTGGAAACGCTGAGAATTGCAGGGAAGAGGGCTATGGAAAATGTGGGATTTTTGTGCCTCTTCACCAATATGAAAAAGCTCGCACTATGTGGGTGTGTTGGGACTGTCGCGGAGGTACTCGGAGAGGAGGCCGGTGGGCTTCCCCGTCTAAAATGGTTGGAGTTTATTGGCATCCGCATGGAAAGGCAAATGAAGGATAAGCCTGGAAATGGTGTTGCAGCGACTGAGGAAGGAAATAACGCTAAACGGGTATTACCAATGATTGTTCAGAACGAATGATCACCATCTTGACTAGCTGGTAAACTCATCGACAGTGATATGGGGCTGAAAACTATCACAGTCTCTCTTTGGAACAGCCTTTCTCGCACGCCAGATGGATATTACCACAGCGGGGTTTGTCATGTAATTACAGTGTGTATCTGAGTTTGAACGCGAGAATGGCCGGAAATTTTGTAGTTGTTGGTGTTTGTGGTTTCCTACGCAGGAAACCTTGTGATGGCGACAATTTCTTTAAACCAGTGCAAGTAGGCAGGAACACTGAACTGATTCAGTGCCACCTCAAAGTTGTTGAAAAGGTAGCCTGCGCCCAATAAGACCTTAAACAGACTTGCTATACGGTTCCTTTCGAAGTGGAAAACACGTTGTAGAGAGTAACTGTTAGTAAAAAAAAACACTATTACGAGATGACTAGGCGTGTGTGTGTGTGCAGGGGTGGTATTAAATTCTTATGTGTACTTGGGTGTTGTAGGTGTCTCTTATGGGAATTTCAAGAGTGGTCACTTGTTTGCCAGCGCGTGTGAGTGAGAAAAGGTTGTCGAGTGGGACGGCTTTTAAACTGCTTTATGAAAATGTGTATGTGGAAAAGTGTGCATGGTGGGTAGTTGGTGCGATCCAACTTCAGGAAGTACCCGGTGACAATCAGCCATGTGGCGTGGGCGACCAAAAAAAACAAAGTTGGCAGATATTTTTTGTACGTGGGGGAGTTGGGTTATGGAAAAAGCATATCATCAGCGCCATCGGGGGTTGGGAGGAGGCTGATAAAGTGAGAAGTGGGAGCGTTTAGGCTGTCTCCGGTGGTTTGTTTCACTTACAGTGGAAGTTGTCCGCCTTCTACCGATATTATGAGAGCCATGATAAACGCAGAGAAAGCAGTTGTCCCACCTATGCTTATAGGTACGTCGTTTCTATTGGCACACAACTGGAATACGTAAAGAGTTATGTGTTTTATAAACTCACGCGCATTTGTCGAGGAGATTGAAAAATTATGCAGAAAAGAAAACAGGGTAGTAATGTGTTGAATTTTATTCTGAAGACATACGTGTATGTCTACGACGGCTGTTAGTTGCGAAGAGCTGGTTGTTTTTCTCTGCTATTGTCTCTGCTGCTTTACCTACCGTTTTTCCTTGATTTTCCTTGAAGCGTGTTAGGGAAAGTTCCATAGATGGCAACACAGTTAAATAGTGATACGGTGACAGACTCGTTTCCGAAAAGTGGGGAACAGCAATCGCGGTCAGACAGCGGGCTTGGTGAAAGGATGAACGCGGCAAGAAACAAAGGATGGAAAGAATTAGATATATCCTATTTCAAGGAGGTGGAGGATGTGGGGAACCTCTGTGAAGTGGCAGGTTTGTTCTTGGAGGACCTAAACTTTAGCTGGTGCACGAACATCCGCACAACTGGGTTGGAAAAAATATGCACAGTTGAGTGCTTTCCGAGTCTGCAAAGGCTGTATCTGAACGGCACAGGGACAAATGACAGATGCATCGACAAACTCAGCCGTGGGAATCTAAGAGTTTTGGAGTGCGGGTATTGCAGAAACATTACGGACGTTAGGCCCCTTGAAAGGAATGAAACGCTGGAAGTACTTTCGCTTCGAGGGTGCCAGAACATCGTCCATGGGTTGGAGGATGTTTGCGGTCGGTGGCTAATAAATTTGAGAGAATTGTACTTGAGCGATATGGTAGCCGTCACGGATGCGTGCATAGAAGCTATCGGTAATAGTAAAAAAAGCCTGGTCCGCTTGGAATGTGAAAATTGTGAAAGAATCACAAACGTCAGTGCGTTGGGAAACGTCAAGACATTGAAGGTATTGTTGCTCAATCACTCCAAGAACATCGCAGAAGGAGTTTCTAATATCTTCGAAATATCGGAGCTTCAAGACTTAGGCTTCCGTGGTTTTGCTAAAATTACGCAAGTAAATTTGATGCCGTGGCAGCGTTGTGCGAGTTTAACAACCCTTGATCTCTCTGGATGCAAAAAAGTAACGAACTTGAATCTGGGTGGGGAGTGTAGAAAACTCGTGTGCCTTAAGCTTTCAGAGTGTCCGCAGCTGCGGGAAGTGGATATCACCGGGTGTGAAAGTTTGACTGCACTAAATATTTCCGGACGTTGGCATCTTAAAGTTGTGAAATTGAATGGATGCAAGGAGTTGAAGTCGATTGATCTTTCCGTGTGTCCGCACCTTGAAGACGTATATGGAGTATGCGACTGCAAAAACTTGGAAATTTTTAACCTTTGTTTTTGTTCACGACTCACAAAATTGGAACTGGTTGAGCTTGAAAAGTTAAAAATGTTGAATCTTTGCGGGTGTAAGGACCTTGAAGATATCGGAATTCCAAGCAGGTGGGGCAAAAACTTGGTGGAGCTTAATGTTTCAATGTGCCGGAAGCTTAACTACATGGATTTAAGCGGAAGAGTGAAGCTGGAGAAACTTAACCTTTCTCAATGCGACAGCCTTGTAGAGGTGAATTTAAGTGGGTGCCAAAACCTCTCTTCTTTACTTGATCTTTCAAACAGCAGGGAGCTCGAAATCTTGAATTTGTGCAACTGTGGGGAGTTGCCGGCGCTTAACGTTGACGGATGCGTGAATCTGCAAATACTGATTCTGAGCGGATGCCGCAGTCTGTCGACCATGAAACTTTCCGAATGCAACAACCTCAGGGAGACAGATTTTAGCGGCTGTGCGAAGTTGTCGGCTATCAAACTTTCCAGTAGAAGGGGGATAAAGTTAGTTAAATTGGACGGTTGTATAGATTTGATGTCTCTGGATTTGTCAGAGTGTGTGAGCCTTAAGGATTTGATTGGAGTAAGTGGCTGTACCCAACTCAAGTCACTCAATCTCTCAGGTTGCAGCAGGCTCGCTGATGTCGCCGCACTAAAGGACCTCAAGGGGCTGGTGAGGCTCAACCTTTCCAGGTTGGTGGAGGTTGTGGACCTGAGCATGCTGACTGGGCACGAGGATCTGGAGGAGCTCAACCTATCTCAATGTAACGCACTTGCCGATATAAGCGGACTGAAGGGCGAATGCTCGACAAAACTGATATCTTTGAATGTATCATGGTGCAGGAGCCTTTCGGCTATCTGTGTGCTGAGTGAGTGTTGCCGTAATTTGACCACGCTGGATATTTCAGGTTGCTGGAACCTCGATGATATGAGCGTGTTGGGGTCGTTAAAGAGCTTGAGTGTTCTTAATCTTTCTTGGTGCAGTCAACTGACCGACATAAATATGTTAGCGGGTTTGAACTGCTTGGCTGTTCTTAACCTTTCTTGGTGCAATCAGCTGGTTGATGCGAGTGTAGTGAGCGAGTTGGAAAGTATAGCCATTCTTAACCTTTCATATTGTTGTGAATTAGCGCGTTTAAATTTGAGCGGATGCATAAAACTAAAGTGCCTTGATATCTGTGGATGCGTATCCCTCAAACATTTAACTGGATTACGCAAGTGCACGAATTTAGAATCACTCTTCGCTTGCGGATATCGCGACGCGGCAGAAGACGTTCGTGACGAGTTCCTGAACATTCCATGCTCCGCTACGTTACATATCGATGAAAGCACGGACCGGGAGGTAATACAGGAACTCATGGGTTGGGGTGTTAGAGTCAAAACAATCTGAGACCGGCATGATTGCTCGCCAGGTGGTGTAAGCAGTTGTGTGGCCGAAGCTGATCTTTACACATTTTTTTTGCGCGCGGCACAGGGTCAAACACATGCTACCGGAAAGCAGGCTAGCCTATACCCACTCCCTTTCATAGACAGACAACTTTTTTTCTGGAACAAGTCCAGTTGCGCCATCATTTTAAGCGTTGAACGTAGTGGCTGCCATCGTACGGGTGCGCGGGGCCGTAGGTGCACACACCTTTCGGCCACATATGTCTACTTCAATTGAGGCTATGACGTTGCTTAACGCTAAGGTGAAATGACAACTCTACGTGAATAGGTGCTTTTATTTCAAACATGACCTAATAGTTACGAAATACATAACATTCTTTGATAACACAGCGGATTATTCACCACCCAACCACTATCACCTTGTGTTCTCGTATTTTCTCTCGCCCTTTCATTCCAGCACACTTACGAACTGGTATTTTCCACGCTTCTTCTCATTTTTTTTGCATGCCCACACGGTCCTTAAAGTTCACAAATTTTAGTTTGTAACCCGCCTTCTAAATGATAGAAGTTGTTGTGACAAAAGCGTAAGAGGTCGCCGAATACACATATCAACGCAGACGAAGCCACGACAAAAAAATTAAAAGGCACGCATAAAGCGACATATGTTATCCATAAGTACTAACACATTGGGTAACAACACCCCGAGGCATCGCATCTTCAACAAAAATGTAAAACAAATGATCATTAGCCACACTTTTACAGCGCCGAAATGTTATCTGCTTTTCTTGTAAACCCCAAACCTCCCAAACATATTTTAAAAAAATTTAGCACAATTCTGATTTGTAACTTTTTCTTACCTCCGCTAAACCTACCTCTTTTAGCACCCATCGATTAAGTACCTAGCATCTCCCTATGTTTA
>NW_027123683.1:0-2006 GCF_001457755.1 Trypanosoma equiperdum
ATATATATATATATATATTTGAATTCCAGTATATAAACTGAACAGGTAGATATGTCGAAGCAAAAGAATGTGGAGATAAACTACGATGAGGTTGATGAGACGACGGGGTTTAAAGCTGCAGAGATGTTTGTATGGTTGAAATTTGAGGAATCATACCTGCAAAAGCCTGAGGATGAGCGTGAGGCGGATGTGGATGCATGGGCTGATACCTTTTGTGAAGAAATGGAAGGGGAAGGTATGAATTATGACCGCAACTTTGTCCGTTCCGTATGCACGCTGGGAATATATGCCGGGCTTCGTGATGAGTTCCAACAGCGCACGGGAAGTGGAAAGGCAATTTATGCTAATGGTGACCGCTATGATGGGGAGTTTTTTGAAGGGAAGAAACATGGAAGGGGGCGGTACATTTTTGTGAGTTTGGGGAAAAGTGAGTGCGATAGAATTGTGGAGAAGGAGCTGCAGAAGCTCGGTGATGTGGTGGCTGGTGAGAACTTTGTGAAGGCTGTAGCGGACAGATATAAGATAGGCTGTCACATCATTTCATATATTATTGAATACGGGTTTCATCCATGCTATCATGGAGACTACGTGCGCGGTAAGCGTGTTGGGCGAGGACTAATGAAGAACAAAGACGGTACGGTGTATAAGGGAGAATTCCTCGAGAACAAGCGTGAGGGTCGCGGGATGTTTTTTTACCTCAATGGTGACATTTACTCGGGCAACTGGAAGAATGGACGCAAGCATGGTTATGGGACATATCACTTTGTAGGCGGAAACGAATATCGCGGCATGTGGAATGATGGCGTCTTTACACACGGCCAGTGGATATTCCCTGATGGGGTTTATTATGAGGGACACTTCAACAAAAAGAACAGGCCTTGTGATGAAGCGGCATCTATGCATTACCCAGCGCTGAAAATGGCTCAAACGGGTACATTTAAACGAGGCACGTGGGCTCCCACCAGCGCACTTGAAGTGTGTGAAGAAACTCCGGTCGACGGCATGACGTGGACCGATTAGAATGGATGAACTCCGATGTAATTGTGGATGTACTACTTTTTTCTTTTCTTTCTTTTTTTCTTCTTTTGTCATGTTAGAACCTTTCACTCGCGCTCTCTGCGAGACTTCCCCATTCGCATTGCTTGTTATTACTTCTCTTCTACTATTTAACCTCTCCACTGTATTTCTCTGGGATTGGAATGGAGGCTGAAATTCTCTTTTCTTCCTTCTTTTCTTTTTTCTTTTTTTTTTCTTTTGTATCGGAAGAAATAACAGTGATGATATGGATGGGGGTTCCATCACATGCCTTCTTACACGTTCTCTGCAGCGATTCCGCATTGTCAAATGTAAATAAATAAGTGAATAAAAATATATGAGTGTATAACGTGTACGGGTGTATTTCTGTACTTGTACCATTGTCTTCACCATCTCTCCCCCACTTTTTTTTTTGCTGTTTCCATAACACTACTTGCTAATTGTTTCTTTTTTTTTTTTCTTTAAAAGAGGATAAGTTTCTCAGAGAGACCCCCGCTTGTGAGGAGACCCCATTTTTTTTTTTTTGTTGTTGTTGCCCTTTTGTTTCTTGTATTGAAAAACAACAACAAAAACAAAAGAAGAAGAATAAAAAAAAAAGAGAGAGAGTAAAAGCGCGCCTACGCATACAAGCGCAGAAAAATGGTTTACACTCGTTGGAAGTGTGACCGGCTACCGGTTTTCCAACTGAAATTATTCACTCAGGAATATCCGATGCATGCCGCGGTTGGGATTTTCACTATTATATTTTTATGGAAGCACATGAGCCATTGCTCAGAGGAAACGGAACGCAAATATGGCTGGTGGGCGGGATATCCCTACTGGCGTGATCCCATTGCCCGCAGGAATGAAACTAAATATAAGCAAATGATTATTAATAATGATGTTGACATTACACATCCCAAATGGACGGGATGTTCCGTAGAGCAATTGGAGGAGTTAAGTCGAGTCGTGTAGTGTAGTGTAGTGTAGTG
>NW_027123683.1:2016-4875 GCF_001457755.1 Trypanosoma equiperdum
GGTCATTTCTGTTGGTGTTCATGTTAATGTGCAGTTGCGTACGGTTTTAGGGAGTTATATGATGATGATAATGATGTTGTATGTTGTTGTTTTGTTCTTCTTTGCATGCAGTAGAGCGAAGGAGTTATCATTACTGTTATTCGCTTTTATTGCATTTCGTTGCGTTGTTGATGTTTTGGTTTTTTGGTTGGGAGGAAGCATGATAGGTAGGATTTTTCTTTTTTTTTTTGTTGTTGTTGTAGCGTGACGGTATGCTGTGTAGCGTATGGTGCATTTCAATTCTTTCGATTTGTCTGAGATGCATTCTTTTTTTTTCCCCCCCTTCTCCCTCCCCGCCAGTTCCCCCATTTCTTCTTTTTCCCTCTGTATTTAGTTGTTGACTGGATTCAGTTGGGCACTTCCATTGCGCTGGCGTGGGCGTATGAGTGAGTATAAATTCATTATTTCTTTTTCTCTCTTTTTTTTTCCCTCTCTCTCTCTCTGTCTTTTTGCATGTGCATTGAAAAGGAGGATGTGTGTGGAGGTGTTTTTTTTCATTGGAGGGAGGGGGAGGGGGGAAAAAGGGGGGAATAAAGAAACACACATACGGGTTTTGTCTATTTTATATGTTGTTTCGCTTTCTGTTTGGTTGTGAATATTTGTTTCCTTGCTTCTCTTCTCATATGTTTTCATCTTCCACTTTGGTTTATTCATTCATTTGTTTGTTTGTTTTTTCTTTTTTGCTCATATGCACAGCTCTGTTAGTGGGGCATTCTTATATATATATATATTTGTACACCGACTAGCTCATCGTATAAAAGTGGGGGGTTTGAAGAAAAGATTTACAGCCCCAGGGACGGCACCGCAGCGTACACACGTGCCTGTGTTTTCTTTTGTGTGTGTGGCTGTGACCGAAAATTAAATAAACCTGAAGGAATGAATGGACGAATCACCGGCCAACACTCCGCGCCTGCGGTTCTGAACCGCTTCTTCCAGCATTTGCATTTGCATTTGCTCCTTCCCTTAGTGGTTATATCTTGTGCATGTGAAGAGTTGGTTCCATTAACGGATATTTTTCCATCAGGAGGAGACACGCTGCTGAACCTCAACGTCCGTCCCGTGGAGGTGACCATTCCATTGAAGGGGTTTGGAAAAGGCGCCGTGTTTACATATAAGACACGGCTTTACGTCTACAATGGTGTTCCACAACTTCCAGGGCCGACTATACATGTCAAACCTGGAGGGAAACTCGTTCTCAATCTGTTTAACGACTTGGGTAGCGAAGATTATGGAGATGGGGAAGAAAACATGTACACTTACCATGGAGTAAATTCAACGAACATTCACTTCCACGGTGTGCATGGTGATCCAAATATCGACGATGTTTTCAAGGAAGTGAAACCCAAAAAGTCCATTAGGTATAGATTGCCTATTCCGGATGATCACCTTCCCGGACTAAACTGGTATCACACTCATGCTCATGGCTCCACACACCTCTTGTTAATGGGTGGTTTGTTCGGTGCTTTAGTTGTGGATGACGTAAAGGGAGATGACACACTGCTCAGCATGCCTCAAGTTACATTGTTTATTCACCTCTATCGCTTACGTGCCTCCAAGTTATGTGACGGTCGCACTATGGATTTTGTGGACAAGGCCATACGAAACAACATGTCTTCACGACCTCGCATAATGAACAGGAAGGGGAAAGAATTGGAGTTAACTTCAGACCTCTTTTTCGTCAATGGACAACATAAGCCCACCGTGACAGTCCACAGCGGAGAGGCTAAACTTTTTCGCATGGCATTCGCAGCCGGCTCCTGCCACCTCAACATCAGTCTTCCGAAGGCGTGTCGGTTCCACATTGTTGCTGCGGATGGCGTACCACTTGCAAAGTCACGCGAGGTTATTGCCCATTGGTTGTACTTTACCACTGCCACTCGTTACGATGTGGTGGTTCAATGTGATGGAAATTATACGGAAAAGACTACATTTCCCGTTTCCTTGGTGGAAACAGGTGATACAGTTTTTTACATTGCTGTTGCTGCATCAGTGAGTAGGCACCCGATGCTCGTGGAGTTTCCCGTGCGCTCAAACCTTACCGGTGTCCGTTACCTAAACACGAAGGGAGCTGCTGTGAAGAGGTCCATTTCCTTTTCGCAGTTAACCCTTCGAGGTAAGGGATCGTACTATATTATAGGGCAGGGTACTGATTGTTCTTCCCTCGTGAATTCTACCACATGTTATTATGAGCATTTTATGGGACAAAAGGGTCACGACTACGACAAATATCACGGCTTTGTGGTGCCTCTCAATGCGGTCGTGGAGGCCCACATCTTCGGGGACCCCAACGATCCCATGCCTCATCCATTTCACGCACATGTCAATCACTTTAAGTTCGTTAGTTTTGTACCTCGAGAAGGAGGAATGCATCAAAATGTGTCCATGTCAGACTATGGTATTTTTCCCGGTGACATTCGTGACACAATTCCCATATTTGATGGTGTGACGGTACTGCGCTGGAGGGCCGCCAGTTATCCCGGTGAGGTGGTGTACCATTGCCATTCTCTTGATCATGAGGATCGAGGAATGATGACTTCTTACCTTGTCTACCAGCAGCAATCTTCAAATTCCTCCGACCCGGCGATGTTATCACCTGGCGAGGACTATGAATTGGGCGTAGGAATGAATCGAGGCACTTTATTGCTGTTGGCAATTCTCTTTTTTATTGCTTTTATCATTTCGATGGTGATTGCCCACTTACGGGTGGATCCAACTGGGTTCGTGCAGTCCGCCCGTGAGCGGGAGGCCCTCCGCATCACTAAAGTCTCAACCCGAAACGCATTGTCGCAGTCAGAACACATACCACTTGTAAAAAAAAAA
>NW_027123683.1:4885-8345 GCF_001457755.1 Trypanosoma equiperdum
GCATGTTAGGGAGGATCACACCACTGCTACCTGTACTTTACAAGAAAGGAGATATTCATCATCATTACGCTTCTCATCGTAGGTTCGCTCCATTTTCATATTTATGTATATCGGTATTTCTCGCCCTTGCATGTGCGCGCAGCTTGCAGTGTGTAAGGAGGAAGTTGGAACACCGCACCCGGAGGCACGCTTGTCTTTTTTGTATTTGGTTGTTGTGCCGAAGGAGCGATGTTTCTTTTTTTTTTTTTCTTCCCTTTTGCATGCTGCGTCGAAAAAAAAGCCTGGTCTTCATCTTTACCACCGCGTCATGATATACGTACGTGATTATTTGGACTTGGCTGCGCGTTAGCAAGGGAAGAGAGGGAGGGGGAGGGAGGATGGGGCTTTATTTTCTCTGAGTTGAGTATATTGACGCGTTTCGCCTAATCTCGAGAATCCTAATTCTATTTATTTGTTCGCGACTGCTATCTTTATTTTGGAGCGTGATATGTTGTGTTTTTATGCTGACCGCGCACATTATAGACTGGAGGGCATGGCGGGACCTCTCTCCGCACATCAGTGATACGATAATGCCTTTTGTGCACTCCATTGTAATTTATTCTTTTCCTTTCTCCCATTCTCTTTTATGCTCCGTTAAGGCTAATATGTTTTAACTTTACCTGTGGGTCCTTTTTGTCCATTGTTATGATTCTCCTCTCCTCTCCCCTCCTTCTCCTTCTCCCTTTCCTTTTTTTTCCTTTTTGAAAAAAAAAAATAACAACAACAACAACAAAAATCCTTTTCATGGTGTGTTTCTTCACGATACAACTCTTCAGTTCTGAGGTATGTTTCGCGGAGTTTTGGCTACAACCGGGCGGCAGCGACGTGTCGAGCGCCGTTTAGCCACCGTCGTCAATTCCACAGGCAGAAGAGCTACAAAACAATGGACGCACCGGGTTTGCATGAACGAATTTTTAAAACAACAGGCGGCAACGACGAGAAGAGAAGAAAAATGGAAGCGGCGACACGGTTCCTCTGCTTTGGGTATTCAAAGCCCACTTACCGCAGCAGATGTTAAGGCGCTTCATCAGCAGCAGAGTGAAGCGCTTGCAAATGAAACCGCTTACGGCCGTACGGTACCATCGACTTCAAACGAATGGAATGAACGCTCGCATTTGTCCCGTGCGCAACATTGCGGTTACGATACCGTGGATGCTCATAGTGGACAAAGTATTGCTCAGCAACGGTTTGATTCTCTTGCACGAGATGCCGTTTTAAAATATGGACCTCCGCTTCCGGTAGAATTTGTAGCGGAAAATGATGTCATCACCATTCAAAACACCGTGTCGAGGAGTGGTGTCGGCGATTCCTCCTCGTTGAGAGACTCCGAGCGCGATGCAAATCATTTCTACGATGAGGTTCAGGTGCGACCGCAGGAGCTCTTCCAAATGATACGTAAACTTGATTCATCTTTCAGTGTTCATACGCATGCTGACGGGGTTCCTTTCTCCCTTCTAATTAAGAACTGCTCATATTTTAATGTTAGGGGTGGGCGAGTGCATTTCATGCGGTGCCTTCGTCGAGTGAAATTATCCCAAAACACTCGAGGGGATGTTAATACGGAGGGCTCTGATGAACCCGCTGAAGTTATCGTAGTGTTATCAAGATATAAAATGCGTGAGGCACCGTCATTTGATGGAGTTCGGCAGGGGCCACAGCCGTGGTTATATAGTTACAAAATGGTGTAACTAGAGATGAGTATAGCGGTGTGGGTGACGCGCATTTTTTTTCCTTTCTTTTAAATCAAGAGAAAAGAGGGATTAACTTACGTGTTCTTTTATATCTGTTTCTGCTGTTTTCCATTCTGCAGGGGAATGCTGTCAGAACTAAGGCCGTGTTGCGATGTGATGGTGGTTAAATATCGAGAGAGAGAGAGGGAGGGAGGGAGTGACGGTATCCGTGTGTTGGAAGCCGTTTGCAGATGCAATAAATTAACGGTTGTGTTCGGAATGGACGGCCGCCATATTTTTGATCGCTGTGGCAATTTGTGGTTGAAATGTTCGGAAACATTGCGGTGATGTTTGACGAATTTCCGAAGGCGGTTTGTTGTCTTTGATGTGTCATATCGTTTTTTTTTTCCAAGGATGAGTCTTCAGTCTCAGGTGCGTGTGTGTGTGTGTGTGTGTGTGGGCTATCAACTATTATTTTAAAAAGTAGGAGAAACCTCCCCTTTGTTTTGTTATCATCAACATCATTATTATTGTTGTTTTTGCATTATGTGGGGATGTGTTTGATTTCCTCCAACAGTTTTTTTCTGAACCAACCTCTACTGTTGTAGTGTGCTCACCCACATACTTTCAGCGTGGTCTGTTTTGTTATTGTATTATTGAGTGTTTTGAATGGAATTTGCATTGAGCACCATGGTGTGCCTCTTTCTCCATTTGTTCCCGCTGTATTCTTATTGTTATTGTTGTTGTACTTATCCATTTTCCGATGGTTTGTTTACATATAATCTTTCATTTGTTGTTGTTTTACTATTCTCGTTATTATTATTTTTTTTATTCTTATCTTTCTTTTTTATCGTTATTGTTATGATGGTTTCTCTTGTTGGTTTAGCAGCCATGATGCTGAGCAATGCGCAGGAGAGTTTTGGATCCGCCTTCAGCTCGGCGGGAAATTTTTTTGGCGGTGTGAAGCGTCAGGCGTTTGGGATGTTTTCCGATGAGCCCCCAGCGGAGGTTGAGGTTTTGGATATACCGGAGGATACCGGACTTATAGGAGATGTGCGGGAGATGATGGATCTCTCCTACTCTCAACGACTTTGGGCTTTTTTTATGGTACTCGGGATGGGAATTGTTTTTATAGTCATTGCTGCACTATTCGCTCCGACGGTTGCCCTCTTCCCTAAGAAATTTGCGTTTTTCCTTACCGTCGGGAATATGTTCTGCTTCGGTTCCACAATGTTTCTTGTGGGTATCAAGCAACAACTACACTCTCTCTTTAGCGCAAAGCGGTTGGAGGCTGGAATTGCATTTATCGTATCTCTCCTGCTCACACTTTTTTTTACTCTGTATTGGAAGTCGAGCTTTTTGGCTGTATTCTTCGCGGTTGTTCAGGTGCTATCCATGATGTGGTACGCGCTCAGTTTTGTGCCTTTCTTACGAACAGCAGTTGCTACGGTGAGCTCTTACATGTGCCGTGCCACTGGAAGCATCATTGGGTTCTTTAGGGGGTGATGGTGCTTTGGGAGTCATGACTGCGTGTGTAAGAGAGAGAGAGGGAGAAGGAGTAACACGTATTTGTGTTTTGTTGCAGCGCCACGCGTTTCGTGGACGTTTGAAGTACTGTCACCAATAGTCCCGTGTTGTATAGTTTCAGAATGTGTGTGATGATGGGATGGTGTGAAACAAAAGGGAGGAGGATGAGGGAAAAACAGAACAGATGTTTTTGGGGTTACCCAGCATGAAAATCGGAAAAAAAA
>NW_027123683.1:8359-11352 GCF_001457755.1 Trypanosoma equiperdum
AGCTCTTGGTGCCAGTTCTTCTTCTTTGCTCCCTTTGCCGCTTTTCTTCTTTCATTCCCATCGGAAAGAACAGGGGAATCTCCAAAGCTGCGCGCTGCAGCAGGTTATGGAAAGTGTCGGGGTGAAAACGTGTGTATTGTCAATACAGGTTATAATATGCGCCCAACATCAATTATGTTTAAAGGGATGACCGGAGCAGGCATTATGCTCCCCGCATGGGCATTGCAGGAAGTGGGAGCAGCGGGAACGCGGGCGTGGCGCATGTACTTCACAAGCAGCGAGGCCGGATCCGTTGCGAGGCGCTCGGCATGGCATGATCTTCCGCTACATCCATCACCTGATGCATCTGTCATTACATTTGTATGTGAGATTCCCAGAAGGACGCGTGCCAAATTGGAACTCGTGAAGGAAGAACCGCACAACCCGATAGCTCAAGACACATTAAAGAAAGAGGGCAATGCTTTGCGGTTCTTCAAGTATGGTGATGTCCCCTTCAACTATGGTTTTGCGCCACAAACATGGGAGGATCCTTCAGTAATGGACCAACTGACGACGTGTGGGGGTGATGGTGATCCCATTGATATCGTTGAATTATCGTCAAATCCCTTTGCAGTTGGTTCCGTAAGGGCAGTTCGAGTCCTCGGGTTGTTGGGACTTATTGACGAGGGGGAAACCGACTGGAAAGTCATTACGGAGGCCATTGGACCCGATGCGACCGGTACGTACGGGTCTTTAAATAATGTGCCACAAGAGCTGAAGGCTACCATTGTTAAATGGTTCCGCGAGTACAAAACTGCTGATGGGAAGAAGCCAAATGAATTTGTTTTTGGAGGGGAGTTGCGTAATGCAGACGACGCACTTCGTGTGATTGAAGGAGGTTCCCGCCAGTACACCGGACTTATTGCAGGCACGGTTCGTAATCCCGGTTACTGGCTTCACTGAAGGTGTGACCGATTGCGTGTACTCGTAATGTGTTGTGTTATTATTTGTCGTCTTTAGGTTGTATTGCATTTGATGTTCCCTAATCGTTTGAAGGTACGAAGCGACAAAAAAAAAACGAATAATAATACTGTATCATATGTGGACTTGCAGCGCACTGACACTGTCACATTGGTCTACTTTGGATTCCATTTTTGATGCTCATGCCTTCCAATTGAATTAACTCCATTTGTTTTTCTTTTGTCCAACCTACTTTCAATCCTTCCTCATTGTCCCTTTCTTCTTTTTATTTTTCCCGCCTTCGTCTATAACAAATTGAATTAACAATGTAATGAACGTTGTTTTACGACGGCTAAGATAACAGAGGAAGGAAGGTTTGTTTTTATTGGAGATTTCGTCCCTCTGTTGTTAGTCCTTCCCTGAAAAAAAGAAAGAAAAGAGAAGAAAGGAGAAGTAGGGCAAAGATGGGGAAATCTAAAAAGATGCCGGGGACAGTGGACACCACTGAGGCAGACAAGGCAACACCAAAGTCTATTATTATCTACAGAGGTGAGGTAGGAGGAAGCGTTCGTTCGCTCATGCATGATTGGCGAGCCGTATTCCTCCCATGGAGTAGTAAAAAGCTCCGCGGGGAGAACCGTTCTCTCAAGGATTTTCTTGTTATTGCCTCATCACTTAGCGTCTCGCACTTGCAGTTATTCACCGCTCCATCGTATGGCACATCCCTTCGTATCATGCGCTTCTCAAATGGTCCGACGTTAACGTTTCGCGTGCTTTCCTTTACTCTCAGAGATGAGATTGTGGCAAAACAGCGACGACCCGCAAACCTCGGCAATGCGGTGTGGAATGTAGCCCCAATTGTTGTGTTGAACAACTTCACTCACCCCGATGCGCGGCTCCGGCCTGAGGTACCACTGCTTGAGACAACATTTAAGGGGATGTTCCCAACGGTTAATATTCAACTCGTGAAGAACACGGATATTCAACGTGTTTGCCTATTTCACTACGATCATGTGGAGCACGTTGTGGAAGTCCGCCACTATTATATCAATGCTAAGGCTGTTGGTGTAAGTAAAACGGTGAAGAAGCTTCTTGAGCGCCGGTGCCCGACGAAGCTTGGGCAGTTAGAGTCCATAGACGAAGTTCTAGAGCGCGAGGATGTTTGGTCTGACACTGATGGTGAGGGCGAGGAAGTTCCGCTGGCAGTGCCATTTCGAAAGCATCGTGAACAATGTCGCATTAAGCTTCAGGAAATTGGGCCTCGCCTCACGTTACAGCTGGTGAAGGTGACAAATGGATTCGCGACGGGCGAGGTTTTGTTTCACAGGTTTTTGAGAAAGTCTGCGGAATTGGTCGCACGGGATGAGGCAAGGGTTCGCGCCAAGCGCAACGAGCGAGCGAAGCGGAAGGCAGAGCAGGATGAAAACGTTGCACGGAAGAAAAGCAAGCGAGAGGAACGACTTCAGGCAAAACGACAGCGGCGAGAAGAGGCAATGAGGCAGCAGGTGGAAAATCCACTGGAGGTTGCAGACGGCGGCTACGGAGCTGATATGGACTAATAAGCAGGTCAGTAGTGATATAAACGGTTGGCCTGTACACCTTCAGCAAAGCAAAGCAAAGCGTAGGCTACTCAGTTTTTGGAGGAGAATGAAGGATTCACACGACGGAAGTAAAGGTGTTTTTTTTTTTTGCGTAAAATGTACCACTTCGCTCCTCTTCACACTTCTTTCGTATGCTAAAGGGAAGTGGGACGGACCCGCTGCGGTGGCGGGTGTTGCCGTAAAAAAAAAAAGTGGAGAGAAGATGAGTTTAAAAAAATAATAAATGGTGTTTCACGTATAAAGACTTGTATTAACAATCGAGTAACAGTGTATTTGCTTCCACTTCTTTACTGTTCCCCTCTTGCTGCCTGCGTTTGCGTTCATCACCTTGTGGGGCGCCACATCCCCCATGAGTGCTGCCGTCACAAAAGATATACGCACACTAACGTCTTTACTGTACTCTCCCGGCCATGTTTGAATACTGAATACTTTTTCTTTTTTTTTTTTAAAAAA
>NW_027123683.1:11366-52076 GCF_001457755.1 Trypanosoma equiperdum
AATTTGCATTATTATTATTATTGTTATTTTTTCATAAGCCCGCTCGGACAAATTGGTGCTACCTTACAGGCACGAACGAGTGCACAGCAGGAACAAAAAGAAAAAAAACGGAAATATTAGGGACAAAAGCGTATAGGTTCGCCTCCGGTTACACCTAGTCTGCACCCGCGCGGCTGATGTTAAATGTTCGGGGTTTGTTAAGCATCATTACTCCGCTTATAATTTTTTTCATTCAGATCATAGTGGATGGTGTGGAGTCGTGGCGGCACATTGGCAAGTCACTTTATGTCGTGTTTTGCTTCTTCACTGGAAGAAGCCATTTAAGTTATCCCCCAGGTCTAACGGCCCTCAGGAGGAGGAAGGCAATGTTTGTGCGCCATCGCCGTAGCGGAAACAGTGAAGGAATGCGTGCATCATCCAGTGGACTTTCGGCTTCAGAGGCATACAACATATCATTTGATGTTACCGATGAGTCAGAGGCGGCTAGTGGAAGAGATGATGGGGAGAAGCGGTCAGATGGGTCAGTCAGCGAAAACTGCAGTGAAAGCAACATAGGCTCTGACTGCTGGGTACCACGCCTCGTACGGGGGCACTTTAGGGGCGATGTAACATTACTTTTGCAAAATCCACGTACCAGAAAACTTGTATCACCGTGTTATCACCTTTGCTACTCTGAGAGTTTGTACCATCTGGTATGCAACGTCGTGGGACCCATCCAGCCGCCGACCATATCGGGACTTCCGGGGAGGCACACGGCACCGCAGTGGCCACCGCACGCCAGCAGCCGCTCAGCTTTTCGGCATGGTCTGAGGGATGATGATATTACCTTAACCACTGATGAGTACAGCAGTTCTGCAAGCCCTCAGCAGGGTACACTGGGAGCCAGGGCTAGGAACATTCGCGTGCTTTCTGGTGGTGTAGCTCCCACTGGCATTACTGTTTCTAGTAGAATTATTCCCGGTGTGACATCGGTTGTTTACAGGCGTGAGAGCAGCAAGCGGGTGGACTTTAACCGCAAGGTTGAGCCAAGGACACAACCCCAACCTATCGCCTCAATCACCGCGCATCACGTGTTGTCCTATCAAGCAACGCGGCAGAAGGTTCTTATTGTTGACCTGGACGAGACGCTGTGTTTCGTGTCAACGAATGTAAACGCCTCCTGTCAACCACCATCTTTTTCCGAGGTGATTCCAACGGCCTCTGGAGCCGAGCTCTTTCACGTATGGGAGAGACCGTACGTCCGTTTATTTATTCAGACGGTAGCGAAGCTGTTCAACCTCGTTCTCTTCACGTCCTCTACAAAACCCTACGCGGACTCAATCTTGCGCCGTCTGGACCCAGATCACCGCATTGGGCGTCGTTATTACCGACAGCACTGTCGGCAGGTGAGGCGCTTTGCTGTAAACCAGTTGGTAACTCAAACTGATGCGTCTGAAATATTCACTCCAAGGGAATCTAATCCTGGAAACAGCTCAGACTGCCGCACTCCCTCGTCCAGCTCCGCAACGATTACGGATGCTCGCCCTGCAGCTCCTCTGAGATCTTCGTTTTATGCCAGTACACCCGAAAGAGGCGGGCAGGCAGTTGGTGCTTCCAGCGGCAAACCGTGTTGCCCAGGAGATATGATACTTGTTAAGGATATTCGTATTCTTAAGGTGCCTCCTGAGCTAATGATAATGATTGATAACTCGGAGGAGTGCGTCTCGGCAAACCGTGACAATGCACTGCTTATTCCACCCTTTGCACCGCCTACTTCGCCTGATGCCGCTAATGGTGATACGCGAGATGGTGTATTGCTTGCCCTGATGCCATTGCTCGAGGCCCTGTTGGTCGTTCCGGATGTAAGGTCGGTGTTGCGGCATGGTCGGCTGGGGAGCTAACGAGTATCCACAGCACTGTGAATGGTTGTCCTCTAAGTTGAAGTTTGTTGTTTTTGTTGTTGGCCTCCTTGTTGGTGTTTTCTTTCATTCCTCTTTTTATTTTCCTTCCTTTTTGAGTGTTGGAGGCCCGGTGATGCCGTTCGCCGCAATGCTCAATGTGCTGTACGGCAATGCGTCGATTTTTGTTAAATGAATTCACTCATGATTCGTTCAGCGAGTGTTTCTTTTTTTTTTTTTTGGCAGGGGCACCATTTAGGTGGTGATTGTTCAGTTTTTTCTCCTACTTTCTTGTTTCTCTTTCTTTTTGCTTGCATTTGTTCCTCCTTTTCCTCCTGCGTGTGCACATAAATTTATTACCAGTACCGAAACAGGAGAAGAGGGGCGGTGTGTGTGTGTGTGTAAGAACTGAAACAAAAGGAAAAGGGGAATCACCCTCACAGACACGCGGCACACTTGTGGAAGTCATGCTATTGCGTGTTTGTAGTCGTTCGCGTGTGTTTTTCAAGTTTACAAGTGGGCTAAGTTTTCCTTACAGTAATGCCAGATTCTTTAGCACCTCCGTACGTCTATTCGCTCCAAGACGCAAGCCCAAATCTACTGGCCAGCCTCCATCAGATGAACCAGTGGTGGTGGAAGAAGGGATAAAGGAGAAAACCATTTCCGTAGTTGATGAGCTCGCTGACAGGGCGGGGGAGCTTTCCAGTGGGGTTGCGACGGCGGTGCCTGCAGTTAACAAGCGGGTCTCATCACGTCGCCCGAGGAATTCATCGGGTGGGAAGGCGAAGGAAGAGTCACAAGTTGGGGCTGCTGGTAGTTCTGACGCATCGAGTGAAGTGCGAATACAAAAGGTGAAGATTGACACACGCCTCTTGGTGGAGGAATGGAATGCGGTCTGCGCTGATGCTTCACTCGAGGATTCGGAGAAGGGGTGCGAGGCTCAGCAGGTGGAGAGTAAAGTGGTGACCCCTCCCGCACGTGGCTCTACAGGTGTTAAAGGTCCAGGTACAATTAAAATAGCCACAATCGGAGCTTGCATTGCCCGTGCGGTGAAATATCGGGAGAGGTACCCGTCCCTTCACCTCATATTGAGGGCATGTGAAGAGAAATGTCTCACCCGTGAGGGAGTCATTGTTCACGGTGCTGCCGAAACTGCAAGGAACGTGGAGCAGTTACAAGCACTTATGGCCTTTTTGCGCGTATATAGGACGAGTACATTTTGTAATACTGTCGTGTACCAGGAAGTTATGGAGAAATTGCTTGACTGTGTAATTACGTGGCAGGGTGAGGTTACGGGGGCGAGAGCGAGAGAGCAACAGCGTGATGCTGCAGCTGCAATTAAGAAGGCGGTACTTTGGGTGTCCTTGGAGTTGCGGCAAAATCAGCTGGAGGCCAAACCGTCCACCAAGGCTCCTCCCACTGGTGGGGTCGAAAAGAAGAGGAAAGTTGCCGCGAAAAAAAATGCTGATGGTGAGAATAGCAAATGGATTGGGGACGTTACACTGCGCCTGGTTGATGAGCTCGTTGTTCCTGCTGCCAGTGGTGTGGTGGAGGCCAACCGTATCGATGAACCACATTCCCTTAGCGATGTTGTGGTGGACTTGGCGGTTCTTTTTCTTGCCATCTCTATTGCAAATGATCATGACCATATTTCGGCGCGTACGAAAAAATCGTGGGAGGATTGCACGTCTCAAATACAGTCTGCTGCGATCAAACGTGTTAACAGTGCCGTGACAGAAAAGTTACAACGCATAAGCGTTGGAGACATACACATGCTCGCTTTCGATCTATTGAATGGTTTATTTGTCTTGAATGGGGCAAGTGCAGCGTTGCCGCCACCTGTGCGTGATCGACTGAAACATGATATGACAGACAGCTTTCAGCACCTCTGTTTAGGTGTGGGTACACGACCCCTGATGTTCATTGATGTTCTCTGCAAGAGCGATGTTGCCCGTGTGGTTCAATCATTGCCATCGCAGGACCTCTGCGATTCTACTCGGGCGGCCGTCGTTACAGCTGCCGCCCTCTTTTGCGAACGAGCAGACGAATCCGCGGTGAAGAAGCTTTCGTGTAAACTAACTAAGGAGAGGAGGGAATTTACTAGAAATGGCGCATGTGATTCATCGGGAGTTTTTTCTGGAGACAATCCCTCGGGGCCCGCCCTTATACATCACGCAGAGCCACGGTCCCGGCGGGCGAAGGTGGCCTTTGGGCTCTTTGCCGCTGGATATTGTCCCGAGGCCGTCTTGAGTAGCGGCTTATGCGTGGGGCACAGCGCCGTGGAGGTGCTTGAAGTACTTTACGCTGCCTCCTTATTTTCGCGTTCGTTTGCTCTTGATCCACTGCCCGCGAGGATATCTACCATGTTAACATCTGAGTGTGCTTCATTAATCGAGGCTCGCATTCGGGCTGACACAAGGGCGGGGATGACACCGCTGGAAACCCTTGAGGAGCCAAAGGCCATTCGAGATCTTCTTGAGCGGGGGCGAAATGGTGACGGCGAGGCACCGAACACTTCCAAGCGGCAAAGACAGCGCGGCGGTGCTGCTGCGAATGTTACAAAGGCTAACTCTGTTCCGCTAGAAACAGTTCTGCACTTGGCTTTCTCTACTTCTGTGGAACTGCTTGTGCGAGGAGAGGAAAAGAAGCTGAGTGCCCACCTTGTATCAATGCTGGCACTATTGGAGCGGGAAGGCTCTTATTACTACCTCTCGGACGGTTTAACGGTACTGATTGACATGTTCGTAGAACGGTATCAGCTTGCTGGTTGCTACCAACCTCTCACACAGCGGGAGTCATCGAATGCCACCTTACCGGATGTCGAAAGCTCACTTTCGGAGGTTACGGCATTATTTGTTCCGCGTGTTGTGGAATGTGCGCTCCGGCAGCTAAGCTGGGCTAAAAGGTCTAGTGCAATGGGTACTGCGGAGTGTGAGGCAGCTAAGAAGCTCCTTCAGGGCGTTCATAACTTTACTGTGTACGCGGCGTCCTGTGGGATGGATGCAACTGTGGCCAAGCAGCTTGTTGGCCTCCATTCTACTGTTGTTAAATCGTTGCTTTGTAGCGGTGGCGCTGAAGGTGACGGCCCCTCGCTATTCGAGACGGTGAATAGGATGGATGAACTCGTTACACACGTAGGCGCCAAGCAGCGTGACCTCGCCCGAGTACGTTTACCAGGATCCTCATGGCAGCGGTACTGCAGTATTGTTGTTAATGATGTTGTCGCAGCTCACTTGAAGCCGGTCGCGGCAGCCATCCGACGAGGGGGTAGCAATGCTGTCATGACACAAAACCCTTCTCACGTGCTTTCCCTCGTAAACCTTCTGTTCCGCCTTGTCTCCGAGTTCACGATCGAGTCGGAGCCAGCAGAGCTTCAGGCCTTTCGTACCGATGTTTTGGACCCTGCGCTCACGCGGTTCCTGCAGCAGCAGAATAGTGAAGAAGAACGTTCCAAAGATGCGCTTAGGCTTCAGGCGCTTAGCGAGATGACGGTGGTTATGTGCACACCCCACACAATTCACCATCTTTCGCCCCAGCTGCTGTCGCAGTTGGCCACGGCAGTGAGAGTGGCAGTAATGGAGGAGCGATGTGCAACAGAGACAGAGGATGGGGCGAGGCGTCGCCACCTTAGCAAGATAGCGGCCCGATTACTCACCTCCGCTGCGGCTGTATGCCAGCTACGGAAGGAGAACCTCACGGGATTGTATCTCGAGATGGTGATGGCTGTTAGTCCTCTGCTGCTTGCCGGTGATGTGTCGGCAGTGTTGAGAAGTTTTGTGAACTATCATGTACCCACCGACACCGAAACTGTACGGTCGCTGCGTAACCTTCTCGCGGAGGAAGCGGCTTCATTAAGTTCTTCTTTTTCCCTTCAGGAGACCACGTCAGCGCTGCAGACTTTGTGTGAACTTGACGACGGTGGTCAGTTCTCCTACGCAGCGATATTACGGCGTGTTACTAACTCTGGTCACATACTGACGCCTGGTGAAGCTGGGATTGTGGTTCGCATCGCAACGAAGCTGCAGCGACTTGGGGGTTCCCTCCCAGCGGAGGATCTTGCCTTTTTGGTTGACCTTCCTTCCTCTTTGGCAGGTTCGGTTCTGCGGGCGCGTCAGCAGTGCCCATCGTCGGATGTACCGCTTGTCTTAAAGGGCTTTTCGCAGTTGGATAAGGATGTCTACGGGGAGTTACGTGATCGCGTAATGAAGGCGTATATCCTTCGCACCATCCAAACACGGCAGTTGTTTAGCGCAGAGGAGGTGGTGGATTGTATTGAGAGCTATGCAACTGCGCAAATAACTCATCAGTATCTTTTTGGCGTGCTACTCGCCCGAGTGGCTGATGTGAAACTGAAGTTTTCCCTGCCGCTCGCCGTCCGTTTGGTGATGTGTGGCGTGAACGCTGCATGGGACAAGAGCGTTCAAACTGCGTGCCTTACGGCTGCTCAACCGGTGTTTTTAGGATTGGTCCGTCACCTTCTTCAGAGCGACCCTGCTTCACTTTCACTCGTGGCAGGCAACGCCGTGCTTGTTTTGCAGTGTCTCACAGAGGCATTTCCAAATGACCCGACGTGTCATTTGGTTCTGCAGAACATGGCCGAGCATCACACGGCGCTTTCCATGTCAACCATGATGGCCGTTCTGCAGCTCATCGCAAGGAAAAACTCGACCGAGTATAATATTCTTCGTTGCATGACGGATCATGCCGCTTCGGTTTTGTTTCCCCAAGCCCCTCCCCAGGCATTTGCTGAGCTGACACGACTCTTCGTTCAGTGCGGCGTGCGCTCCAAGACATTGTTTGATGCGGTGGGGAAGCGGTTCAAGGAAATTGTGGACGACTGCAGCATCAGTGATCTCGTAACCCTAGCTGAGGCTTTTACTGTAGCCCACGTTGACTTGGAAGATGGGGTCATCTCTATGATGACTTCGCGTACTGTGGAGCTAGCGAAGCAACCGGGTGTGTTCTTCAAGCTGCTGCAGTACATATCGCTGCTGAAGTTCTTTTCCTTAGTGCATACGGAGCCAGCCACGAAAGCGACGACGTTGCTATTAACCAGCGCCGCATCTGCCCTGAGGGAACTGGGTGGAATCTCTAGTGACGTGTCAACACTCACGCCCGTGGATATCCACGTTTTCCTTTCATCCAGTATTCGAACCCACCCATCGCATGACGTCACGCTTGTAGAGAAGTGCGCTGACATCTTATACGCTGTTATCACATCCGAAAGTGCGGGGGAGGGTGCCGAGAAAACGGCCACTAGCAGTTGGAAAGCGGATCTGCTTCTCATCGTTGAGCTTGCCAGCCATCTTGTGAAGTTGGGCCTTCCAACACATCCAGTCGTTCCGGTGCTTTTAGAACTCCTGTACGAGAGGCGAAGTGCACTTATGCGACGCCGTCTACTGCTTCAAACCGCCACTGACGTTGTTCAAGCTGCAGGTGCGCAGGCACACCAGCAACTCTACGCCCTTCTCGTCGAGGGCAAATTGGCTGCGTAGGATCGATTCTTCACAGAACGGAAGGGGGGGATTTTTAGGTTCAGTCATTTTCTTGTATTTTTTTTCCTTGTATTCGTAACCGTTTAATCGACGCAGCGGGTATTTGTACATCTGAGTGGGTCCTGTTGTACCAACCTTGTCCCCCCTCGAAACATTAAGGTCGTGCGATGCACCACCATTGTACTTTATTATTGTTTTTGCCACTGCTTTGCTGTATGTGTATTTGTGTTGTGCGTCCACCTTCAAGGGTAACTTTCAACCCCCCTTTCCTCTGTTTTCCTCTTCTTTTTTTTTTTTTGGCGTCGACTCCTTGAATACTTCGTTGAAGCCTCCCTCTAGTGGAGGAAGGTTGATTTTGGTACCAAAGAGGTGATGATTGGCAGGTTATTGGGGTTTAGGATAAATGCCACAGCACTGTTGGTGGTTTTGTTACTATCAACCTTCTTCATCACGTTGGTAACGTACCGTAGTCTTCCTCCAGATCCACTTGAAGGAGAACCGCAACCTTCTGTGAGTAGGAGAAGGGACAAGGGTTTGGAATATACAACTCATCTTCCGCCAACCTTGTCTATTAGGCCGTTCTCGTACAACGTAACGAAGGTTCCTGCAAGCTTCTGGATGGTTAAGCCACCCGATGATTATCGGCAAATGACATGCTCTCAGCTGTACAACCGGCACGTTTTTGAATACGACGAAGTGAATAGCCAGAGCCCTCATCACTTTTTCCACACTCAGATCACGTACCATGAAATGTTTCGGGACCCTCATCCGGCATGTGGGCGTTATATGCTTTCCCATTGGTTCAACGAGGAACACAAATATCTCTTCGTGTTGCGTGCCTCGCTACCATTAGCAAGTGACATACTGGAGGTAACTGCAGGCGGATGGAGTCAAAGTGTTGAAGTGGAACAATGTGGTACATGTCTGGAGTCGAAAGAAAATAAAGCCTGCATTGATGACGTTGAATTCATTGCACGTCTTTTTAACGAGAACCGCGTGCTTGCTGCCCAGGTAATACGGCCCACTCCCCGATTGGACGCGAGCAAGGCGGGTAGCTTTGTATCGCGGATTGTCCGTTTCCGAGTCCCCGACCCGGGCAATTATACTTTGGAGGTGAAGATGGTACACCTCAACAGTAACACAGGTGTGCCTTGGGGGTCTCGTACACTTGGTGTCGTTAGCGGGTGGGGAAATGACACAACCCGTAGTGTGTTTACGTATAATAGCATCTGTGACGTGCAGCGGCATGTATACGGAAGTCCATTACGCATTCGGGTAGTGCCTGCGCCCCGACCGGCAACGGCTGCTCTTCCGCCTCTCTGCAATGCATCTACGAATTACAACACCTCTGAAGGTGGTCAGTGGGTGCGTTTCCTTGATGGGGCGGATTCCAGTACACCACTGGGGTCCCCGCACCCGCTTGCAGCTCAGTGCACGAAGGGTGATCGCTATTGCTATGGTGATCCTAGCATGCTTACGGACCCTAGGGGATTAAACAGTCATCTTGTTTGGGTTCCAACTACCTGCCGGTTGCGCATTGTTTCGGGTGAGGGGAGGGATCCTTTCCCTATGATTTGCAGGCGGATGTCGATGTTTAGCGGGAAACCGACCGTAGTGTTGTTTGCGGGCGGTGCCATTGTGAACGAATATTACAAAAACTGCCAGTCACTGGAGAAAAAAGTGGGCAATTCTGTCATACATTGTTTATATAGAAAAATAAACTATAACCTTACTGAGCGTCGTGCGAGTTCGCCTAGGAAGGCGCTAGTCGAACTCCTTGACAACATTCAGGAACCGGTGAATGTGTTTGTCACGAACCTGGGCATGGAGGATCTGCTCGAGGCTTGGGAGACGAAAGATTGGGTGGAGGTGATGCGAGCATTCGCTGAGGAATGGAGGCAGCAGAAGGTAACACTGTTGCGCGGCCCCTACACGAGGTGGCCCCCGTTCGGCGCGGAGCCGACAGTTGCGGCCCCCGGAGAAACCGATTGGCAACAATATATGTGGGATCAGAATTACCGAAGCAAGGCGATGGAGGATTCCCGCTCAACGAAATGTGCCTTCCCGTGTGTAGAGTGGGCCATATGGTTGTCTCCACCGACTGTACACTACACGGTAACGGGAGCGACACAGAATCGGTCCATGGATTGGGATCGAATGGCCTACAAGGTGTTAAAGAAGATTGGGTTTACTCGTCTGGATGCAATGACGCCTACTCACTCAAGGCAGGAGGGTTCGTGGGATGGCCTGCGCTACATGGCTCTGTCCGCATACGAGCCATTATCCTCGCCGGAGCCACGTAGGCAAGTACAGGAGGACAGTGGTGGTGTTTCTTACATGCTTTTTGTCATCCTGCTGAACGTCGTTTGCTTTTCATAGGTTGTGAGTCACGAGCTGGCACAGCTTAGTTACCGTTGTGGTGCACGTACTTTTTTTGCTCGCTGTAAATGGTTTTTATCTTTGAGATTTCGTTGGATCATTCGCTTTTCCCCCTATTTGCCATGAAGCGATATTTTTTCTTTCGAATGTTGAGTCATAGCTGGGGACGCTTTTGCATTCTGTAATTTTTCCATCGTTTCTCACAATCACCATGGGTGGAAAATGGGAGCAGAAGCTTGTACACAAAAATGAAAATCTCGTGCCGTCATCATTTTTTCGCTGCTGTGCGAATGTTCTCTCTCTATTTGTGTATTTGTATCTAGCTCGTGTGAGGGATGCTTGGTCACGTACTTTTCCTCGCCATCATATTTGATGGCACCATTTTTCCACTTTAGCATCCTCTTAATCACTTGCTTTCCGACTCTTGCAGTCCCGTTTTTGCCATATTCATTGCTGTTGTGTGGTGACACAAACTCGCTGGACCATCTTCTTATTTCTGTGGCGCAGTGGCAAGGCACCAGGACACATATATATTTATATATAAGCTAAGTATAGAGATATATATTATTATTTTGTATAAGGTGCTCAGCTTCGGTAGTTTTTATAAAAATGGCTCGCGACGATACGCCGTCATCCTTCACGGCCATCTTCAGGGATTCGCTACGTGTTGAACTGTGTCGGCAAGGTGTATCTCAAGCAGCCGCATTTGCCAGTAAGTGTGCCCAGTGTGTACGTTTGGATGGCTCAGGAGCGCATCTTGCACTGAACGGCCTTGGCCTAGGAGACAGGGAGGTTATTGCAGCGGCAGAGGCTCTAATAAAGCTCGGCACCACTGCCATGCTTCGCGTCCACGGTATCAGCCGCTGGGCGCTAACACTGAACCAAAACTCTCTAACGGACAATTGCGTTACCCACTTGTCACTCCTTGTTTCGCGCTGTTCTCCGCCTTTGTTATACATGGATATTCGGGCGAATAGCATCACAGCCGCCGCAGCCCAGCGTATCGAAGAGGTTCGTGTTCAGTCATCCTCTCCCTGTGTTGTGAAGTTGGATGTTACGACTGCTGGTGGAGGCCGCCCAAGTAGTGAGCCTGTGAGTGCCTGCTCGCTTTCGTCTATCCAAACGCAGAGCGCTTCTTCATGCCGTGGTGTTGACTCGATGGCTCTCGAGAAGCGACGGCACGCGTTGCTCGGCTCGGAGAGGCCATCCAGTGCCTCCGGTAGTGTGACTCCCGCAGCCTCCACTGATGCTTGTGTTGTGAGCGATGAGTCATGCAATGAATTGGTGTCGGGCTCACCGATGAAACGTGTGTCCACGGGGTTACCCTCGGGGACATCACGAGGTGGAAAGCGAGGGGGAAGTAAACAAGGGCGGGAGAATCAGGCGAAAGGCAGTTGCACTCCCCCCCGGCTCCCTCCAGAAACGTGCAAAGCTGGTGGTAATAAGTTGCAGAGACAATCCTCTGCTGGTGTACGTATGGGTAATGGTGAGAAGAGGGCCGGAAGTTGCGAGGTGCGAGGCACTCCAGCCCGGAGCGTACCGAAGGAAAAGCAACACTATAGATCATCCTCTGTCAGGGACGACGAGTTTCGTGTTGATCTTACTGAAAATCTTAGTCCACTTCTGACATCTGTCATGGATCTGACAGATTCTGTTTCAACTGGAAAGCTGCGCACGCTGTACGACACAGATGATATTTGGAGTGTGGTGAGGGCTAAGAGCTCTCAGGGACCCGATAGCAGCCCTGAGGACAGAGGCCCGCGCGTAGCGACGGCTCCCCGAGCGGGTGCATCTTTTCGGTCGGTGACGGTCCTTTGCCTCAGTCGCAACGGCTTGAAATCCCTAGAACCGCTGCCTCCTTCGCTCCTACGTCTGGACGTGAGTGAGAACGAGCTGCGTAAGATTAGCGGTTTGGAGAAGTGCCGAATGCTCACCCTTCTCAACGCTCGTCATAACCGTATCTGCTCCATGACGGGTCTTGAGAACAACCTTTCCTTATCCCACTTGTTCTTGGGTGGAAACGAAATTGAGTTCGTGGGTGGGATCGCACATCTTATTTTACTGGAGACTCTCGACTTGTCGTACAACAGACTTGAGACACAGGCATCAATTCGGCCGTTGTCTCTCACCAAAGGGCTACAACATTTGATGTTGCGTGGGAACCCCGTTATGGAACGTATACAGAACTGCTTCCGACCCATGCTCCGTAACCTCTGCCCCTCGCTACAATTCATTGACGGAATCCGCCTTACATTCGCGCAAGGGGGTGGGTGGAGTTCGCAAATCGAAAACAGCAAGACGTGGGACAGTAGTGAGCCTGTAAGCGCTGCTACTGGCCGAGGCGGCGCATCTACGTCTACTCATAAAGGGGACGGGCGCTCCTCCCAGTGTGGAAGTTATATGCATTTACTTACGCGTGGGGTGACGATTGGTGGGAAAACAGGTTATAGTGACAGTTTGAAAATGTCTCGTGCAACGAGGGCCATGGAAATGCAGCGAAAAAGTGAAGAAGAGACGAAGGAACGACAGCGCCGTGCCTCTACCAGGAAAGGGGTACCGCTTCACAATGAGTTGCTGAAGAAGCTCGCCATAGACTCGAAGAAGTATTTGGAGGACGTACTGGCGGAACGCCTGGCGAGTGTGCAACAGTCGTACGATGGAGCAGTCACAAACACAGGGAGGAGTACAAGCGTTTCTGTGGATTCACCATCGATGCGCAGTCCGGACAAGGGGGAGGAGTTGGAGGACAACGAGGCAGAAGTCACTGTTTATGTGATGGAGGAGGGGAATACAACCCCGCGGCGGGCTGATCAGCCGGATGGCAGCGCGTGCCGTACCCCAGTCAAAGTTTGGGCACAAAGAAGGGGAGCTTCTGTTGGTCCTCAGTCTGCAGGCAAGGGTTCCCACCGTGGCGCTTTGGAGGAGCGCGACGAGGAAAAGTGTCGTCATGTGGGAGTCCGCCGGGACGAATCGCTTAATCACAGGCAATGGGTGCAGCTCCGTGGGAGAATGGAAACACGCAAATGTGGAAGTGAACCCACTAGCATTGCACGATCCAAACAGGAAGCGTGCACTAGGACGCCGGAGAGGGGGAGAGTGAGTCGAGGGGGAGGTTCATATAAACTTTCACCAATCCGTGGCCATGCGAACGACAAACAAGCCATCTCGACGATTGCCAAACGATTCTTGAGTGATATGGGCAGACTGACACCAGAGGTGGATGAACGTAACTCCATTGCGGGAGGGCGGCAACAAAAGGTGGCGCCTTCTTTACAGAAGGCAAGTGTGCAAGGCCCCCGTGTCTTTTCGCCTTCTTCCCAGCGAACGCCCACCAAGGCAATATTAGTTGGTGCAACAACACCTAAGCGTCGAGCTGTCGATTCCTCAACCCCCAAGTCGGAGGATACCAGGCATAGCAGGGGGTCAAATCAATCGCATTCGATTCTCTCTCCCCCGCCATTTTACCCGTCTACAAATCCTGCTGCTCTGCAGTGTAAGCAGGCATGTGATGAGTGGGTTGAACAGCTTCACGAAGATGCTGAGGCCGTCCAACAAGCACTTCAAACCGTTGTTGTTCTTATTGCAACACAGCGACAGGCTCTTACGGCTCAAGGTTGTGACAAGGATTTGTTGCATAAATCGTTTTTGCAAGAACGACAGCAATGTGCGGGAATAATTAAAAATAGCGGTATGCTATTAGACACGGAGGTGCCACTAGAGGTTGTGGAACACTACGCCTTTACCCCAGAGGAGTTGAATTGCACACGAGTGGATGAGAGTAACATGCCGGATGCCTGTGAGGCAGCAGGGGGAAGAAAAGTGGGAGGCAGTGGCCATAATAACGATGTGGAGGTTAAGAGGAGGGAAACGCTGAACTGTATTCGTCTCATTGGAGATGCAAAAACATGTTTGCGGTACATTGTACTGCTCATAGAAGAGAAGAAGGAGAGATCCTTATATCGATACGTGGATGAGGTTACTGAGTTTATGACCTGTGAGTGGGAGAAGTTTGAGCATATAGAGGCATGGCGTGTGCGCCGTTGACGAGGTCATGGGTAATTTGATAAAGAAGTGTCTTGTAGTTTATGACGGCACTACCTTTCCAACAGTAGTAAGACCTTGTAGCAAAGAGGTATTTCACTTGTTACTGTTGTTGGACCCATAGATAGCATTATTATATACACCCAAATATACAACCGTACTTGTATAGACACGTGTTTGTGCGTGTGTGTGTATGTTCACTTTTGCATGTGGCTAGGACTCAAGCTCTTAGCCGCCCATTTTCCCTTTCTCGTTGTCGTAACTGTTTTAATTATTTGCTGTTTTTGTGCTGCCTCCCGGCCTGTTGAAGGTGTGGGATGCACTGGGTGTGCGCACTGCATGTGCATACTCGCACTGATGCACCCAATCACGCACGCACACACGCACACACACACCTACACCCACACCCACACCCACACACATTACACACATGCTCTTTCTTTCTTACTGCAATAATTTGTGGCATCTAAGTGGCTGCATTTCTGCTTGAAATAAATGCACATTTATTTGCTGCATCCCTCCTCTTAGTTTCATCTTTCGTATCTTTCTTCCCTTCCTTTTCTGTCCTTGTTATTATTTTTCTTTGCTCTCTTTGTGTATGTATACGTGTTGATGTGTATTACAGCGCAGGTGGACGCAATCCGAAGGGACATTACATCTACACCGCCTGGGTGGTGGTTGGATGTATGTGTTCTCGCCAGCGCCGCAACAAAAAGATCCCGGCGGTGGGGTAGAGGTAAAAGTTAAAAGCTCAGATACGGGAAATGGAGGGCAGTGCAGTGACGCCCAGTGGAAGGTTAACTTCCTCAGCTGCCTCCGCGGCCCTGCACAGACGTGTAGGTTACTGACCTGCTTATCGAACACCATTGTTGACGTAGCGTCAGGGCAGACAAAAGTTGGTAAAACCGCTAATAGTGAACAAAAGTGTATTTCTTCTGCAACGGATCCCGTTGTGCAGGAGTCCTACCTCACAGAGCTCTGCAAATATCTTGCCCCTGAGGCGAGTTCGTCCGATACTGGAGCGTCAACTTCTGCAAAAAATGAAACTTCTCTGTTGTGTGTGCCTAAGGGAGAAAAGGGCCGAATGCTCTACTCGACATTCTTGCGGATGGCAGAAATTCCGTACTGGCGTCAAACTCTCCTAGGACCATTGCTTCGGTGCTGGTGTAGCGAGGGGTGTGACGAGTTGGGCGGCACGTTCCTGCTCGAAGCGATCGTAAATGCGATAGAAAGGGAGTTGTGCTCTTTAAATATGTTAGAGCAAAGGCACCCCATCCCCGAAGATGCTTCCGGCGGGCCTGAGTTGTGGGACCTATCCAAGTACGACAAGGCGGAGGCTCGACAGTACGAGGTGTTGATAAACGAACTAGAGGGTGTGGTTCGAGGGGCCGGATCATTTCGTGGAATATGCATCGTGATGGATTGCATTATCCGTAATAGTATCCAGCGTCTGGTGGAGGGCGTGCATTACGTTGTATGTGGAATGTCAGCGAGGGGCGGGGCCCTTCCAACCGGTGGTGTCCGCATGAATGAGGAGGTGGTCCGTGTCGTCGATAGTGTGGTGGCACTAGTATGGAGAGAAATCGGTTCATTTTTTCAGCGGTGTGAGGTGGATGTGGAGGCGGCGCTGAGCGAAACACAGTGGCTCTTTTTGATGCTGCTCATCACAGGTTACAAGGGGGCTCATGCGTTACTTGCCGCACCTCCCTCTGTATCTTCGTCTTCGGCATCTTCTAATACTGATACTGCTACTACTACTACTATTACCGATCGCATACATTTGCGCGCGCGCCGCATGTTTTTCGAAAAGCTTCAATCAAATCTGCGGGATTACCTTTCCATGCGCCTGCTTGCAGGTGGTGATCCGGCCAGTAACTCCTTTGCATCAGTCCACACCGTGACCTGCCATCAACCCTTCTTCTGGAGGTGTACTTTGGAAGCGGAATCAGCCCCTGGTCATCTGCCACCGGCGCTTTCCGTCAACATCGTCATTAAGGAGTGGGTAAAGAAGGAAGCAGCCACAGCATGGGGGAACGCTGTGCGTGTCGTGCGGTGCTTCGTTCATGGGCAAATGGCCGTAGAGGATGTGCCGCTGACGGCTGTACCTGCAGTCTCGGAGTCCGTTATTTCCTCTATTCAGCGGTGTCACCGCCAGCTGGTGGAGCAGCACATAGAGCACTTGTCGGCTTCACAGAAATATTTTTTCTCTGCCGGCAAGCGTCCGCGTGAGGACGAAGGCAAACACGCTATGGACGGCGGGTCTACTTGGCTATCGTATATGGTTGAATTCTTTTTCTGTGTCTACCATCCGAGCTGCTTTTCGATTCTATCGCCTGTGAAGCAAGGGGAGTTTGTCTCGCTTCTTCGTCAGCTACATGATATGATCCTTTACAAGGGACACGATGCTTTGGAAGGCTCAATTGCATCCCTTTTACCTGGGGAGAAGGCGAGTGAGGTTAAGTTGCGGGATGAGTTGATGCAGTGGCACACCCAGTACGTGCACACACGAGTTGTGAATGCGCTTAGGGAAAATAGCTTTTTAGTTATGTGTCTTCTTCACGGTGTTTTCGCACTATTTAGCCGCCCAGGAAGGACAAACATACAGGGACATGAGGTATTGAGGTGTACTCTTCTCCCAATCCTGTCAATCCTTTGCAGTCCTCAGGGTGAGGGTGAGGGTGGGGAGGAGGATGAGGAAGACGTGACGGCTGTGGAGGAAAATGCCACAACGGATGAAACAGATGCGTTTTTTGTTGACAGGCAGGAGCGGCAACAGTGCATGATTTTGCTTGTTACGTCTGGGTTTATGTCAATACCGTGGAATTTGCGCGGTTTGAGGATACGGCTCCTTCTGTTCGGGATATTAGGCACAAGGTTGCGGGATTCATTTGGCTCTGAGGGGGCAGCATCCGAATTGTACCAACTGCTTTCCGAAGTTGTCAGCGGGCAGCGAACGCCGGAAGATATAGCATCAGAGATATTCGGTGATTGCACGGGTGATCCCTTTCTCTCTCTGTTGGTTTCTGAAAGGGAGGATACCGATGGGGGAACGGTGGTTGACGCGATGGAGGATATTTTACGCCGCGATGTGCCGGTACAGTTCCCCGCACCTTGTGGGACGCTGCTGCTCATGTCTGTGTTCCGCACGTTGTCGCAGGAATTGTTGCGGCTCCGCACGGAGTGGGAACAGCAAATAAAGCTTTTGAGTGAGAGTGAGAGCGATTACCTCGGTCGGCAGGCTACGTTTTGCACAACGGAAGATATTGTTGTCTTTCGTATCCTTGTGAGGGTTATCCATCATATGGTGTTTGGTTTTCAAGTTCAGCCGCTCGGATTACTGCGGCTTTGGATATCCTTCTTAGTGCACTTGTTTGCCTTTATTGTTCCGCCGTTGACGGAAGATGACGAGTTGATTTTACTTGCACCACACGTGCTGGAGCGACGGCTTCATAAGCAGCAAGAAGATAATGACCGAAAGTTGAATGATAGTGCGGGAGCAATCTCAAGCTCCAACTTCCGCCGCTCAGCCAACGAGTCTTCCCAGGGGGAATTACGAGCAGCGTTAGGCGAGTTACTTGCAGATCTGGTGCTGATGCCTCTGTTGGATGGCGAGGTTGCAAAGCAGTGCCCTGCCGCAATCCCGTCCCACCCTGGAAGCCGAATGTGGGTAAAGCAAAATATTCGCCGGTCTGCAGATATCCTCCTTTTGCAGCGGGTGTTGCCAGCCCAGGTATTGGAAGAGTTGTGCCTCGCACTCGGTGTAAATGTTTCAGTCATGAATGATAAAGGACCAAATGGTGTGAGAGCCACGCGGCAAGTTGGCGGAGGGGTGGGGAAGTCGTTCCTTGGCGTGCTCGGTGTTTTTGCTTTCTGCCAACGACTGGACCATTTTGTGGTGCCTGGGAGCGTTTCCGATGACGGTGTGGCGTTGCATTTGCAGGCTCTCTGGCACGCTGTTGAGGTGGGCTACGCATCATCGGCGGTGTGAGGTACATTTATGTCTAGTTTTTTTTTTAAATCCTCTTCTTTTTTGTTTTTTTGTTCTTTTGTTCTTTTCTTTTTTGTTTTTCGATTTATTCTTCGATGCGCATACACCGGTTAAAGGTGAGAGGTATGTTGAATGATATACGTCGGTGCCGTGGCCCATTTTGCAGCGCTAGTGCGCTCAGGAATGTGTGCATGTGAGCCGATATGATGGCGTCGCTTCAAAGCCATAAACGTTTGTGCCTCTGATGTTGTTAACTCCTACTGTCTCATCTATGCACGAATCTTTTTTTTCTCTCTCTTGGGTGGTGTGGGCTGGAGGTTACGAATAAATGCAGGAGCTACTGCTCCTAATACTGTGTGGGGGGATGCGACAGTGTGCTGTAAATTGTTTGTAATTTATTTGTGCGGACTTTTGCGGAGAGAAGGGATGAGGCTGAGAGCATGCGCGAATACACCTTCACGAAGCTTAAATTGACTGTGAAGAATAATGAAGGACTGAGGGGAAAGAGCAGTTGGGAGTTGAGAGTGCAAGAAAAGGGGAAAGGTGTGATTAAGCGGGTTGGGATTTCCACACCCGTGATTGTACAAGCAACACGTACGCGCGCATACTCAAAAAAAAAAAGAACAACTGAAGCGTTGTGGCCTTCGAAACATGGTTGTACTTTTTTTTCCCCCTTCTTTTCCTTCTCTCCTCTCCTCTCCTCTCCTCTCCTTTCCTCCTCCTTCTTTTTTTTTTTTTTGAAATCGCCCATTATAAGTAGTGTTTAGCGGTGTGTTCCATGAAGAAAGCATGGGCTCAACTGGAGCGTGTCTTGCAGCCTTCGTCGTCACGGGTAAATCGTTCCTTGATCACACAACAACTGGAGGCGCTGTACGCACTGCCGATTAACTGCGAGGCGGCGTGCCGCTGGGAAGATGCGCAGCGGTTGTTCCTACGGTGCAATGGCCATCGTCCCTATTATGCAGGGATAATGGACCAAAGTACCGATAACCGTCTGGCAGTCGCCTCCTTTGAAGAAAATATGCTTGCGCTTCAGCAGCGGGGACTGGTTTGTACAACAGTAGGGGACAAGGCGCCACCGTGTGTTGGTGGTGGACAAACTTCAAGAGGACTTTGCCGTCGTTCTTCCATTGTTTGTGTTAATGTGGGTTCGTGCGCTGACCTTGATTTGAACATGCATGAGGATTGTGATGAGACGCTTCTCACACTGCTCCACGGTGTTGTAGTTCCTTACTTACACTTTCGAATAGTTTATGGGGCTGGTGTCTCACCTCCTCTGGTTCCTCGTGCTCCGGGGCCCGCCATTTGCGGAGCATCGCACGACTTATCGTTACAAAACGAATTGCATATTGACTCGTGTGTCGCCCTTCTTCACCCAAGGGGATTGTGTAGCTCCAATTGCAACAATAAGGCGTATCGTACTGCTGCAACCCTCGTAAGGGGCGCTGTGTCACTTGCCACCAGTGACACGTTACTACATCAGCGCCAAGATGGCTGCTTTACCTTGCATCCGGACGCTATGAAACTGGGATCTCCCCGCCTCTTTGCGCTGCAACTCTGGTGGAATAAAGAAGTTGGACCGCTCATACAACGTGGTGTGGAACAAAGTGTTAAGACTGATGAAGTACTCTCCGGTGCGTGGATTGAGGTGGCCCGAAAGCGCGTGGAAGAACTGGTGGAGAGGGGTGGTGATGATCTTCCCCAGCCGCTACGGAACATGACGAGGGATGATGTAGCGGCATTCGCGGCAGATGCGACGCTCTGCTGGACCTTGAGTGCATTTGACTGCAACTACAAGCGTCTTGGGCCAGCTCAACCGGCCTGCCGCCTACAGTTTTCGGAAGAAGCGCGGTTGTCCATGGCGCTGGAGTTGATGCAAACAGTCAAGGCTTCATTGGTTAAGCAGCCGACGGGTATACCGATTAGTGAATTATCTGCTACGGTATGTTGGCCCGCTGCTTCAGCTTGGATAGGTGAGAAAAGTCTCACAGAGGCCTTAACACAGTTCCCCGCACACTTTAATGTGGTAAATGTGGAAGGGAAACTGGTCGTTATGCACGGGCACCTCACCGGACCGTCTGATAACGTTACCGCCGAAGAGGTAAGTGAGTGGTTGGCAGCGGGACATAGTGAGGGGTTGCAAAAGCCCTGTGTTGCTGCCTCACCATCAGATCTTACATTTCATCGCGAGACGGATCTCGTAGTGCGTGCTGTGGCGTTTCTGAGAAAACGACACTTTGGTAACGTTCCTGTAACTTATGGAGAGTTGTGCGGCGCTCTTCTACCGAAGAACAATGGCAAAAACGACGGCGATAGTGACACATTGTTAAATGTGCTACTTCGTTATGATGTCCTCGCTGCAGATACTGCCAAAGGTGATTCTAGTATCAACATTCAATGTGGCTTGAGGGATGGTGATGCCGTTCGGTTGTCAGTGCGGGAGGATCGGGCTCTACGAGCATTTGAAGCCTTTCGTACAACATCAAGAAGTGCCTTTCAGCTCTATACAGAGGCGATTGAACCTTTTTTCACCTGTTGCAGGGGTGCTATGCGTGAGAACGGTAGCTGTGTGGTTCCACTTACCCTACTGGAACGCTGGTTGCAGGTGGAACGGCTTTCGCTGCAATCCAAAGAGCTCCTGGACATTTTGCGCTCCGCCGAAGGACCTTATCGGATTGACGAGGAGCTGTGCAATGTTGTGTTGACAAATCACACAGCGAAAGGCGAGGTTTTGACTCCTGCGTTTTCCTTGCCCGCCACTCCGCCTCCGCCTCCACCTCCTGCCGTTTCCTCTCGGTTAACTTTTGAGGCTCAGATCTCCCGAGTGCTAAAAACACAGAGGCCGGATCGACTTTTGCATTTTGTTCAGACTATTCTGCACGCTGTGTTTGACCTGATTTTGCCCCATGTTTCTGCCCCTTCGGGCGTCCCAGTTCGCAGGTTAATGCGCCGCATTCGTTGGGGTTCTTTTGTGGTGACTCTCGGTTCGCTTACTTCCTTTGTGGAGGCATTTGATGGTTTGTTTTTTGAAGTGCTGTCAAACGCATCATCACACGGGGAGGAGAAAAGGGATGATGTGGACCTTATTGTTTCGGCGTACAAAGGGCCGGTCAGTCCATGGCTGCTCTATGCTCGCCTCATTGTACGTCTTTTTCCCGCTGATGTGGATATTCCGTTGGGGTTGATAGCTGAGGCCCTCTCTTGGAGTTCGCGTTTCGCCCCGATGTTCGGCGACCTTCCATCGCTGTTGCGTCGCGTCGGCCGTCAGTGCCGGAATGGGCAACTCCTCGCGAAGGTGGAGATGGTTCGGCCCGTCTGCGACCAGGATGATGCGTGCCTCTGGGAGCTGCTAGCGAAAATTAGAAGGGAGGCTCATTTACATCACCTGGAGCGTGGTAGCGGGGAAACGGGGCAGTACGTCTTGCTAAGTGAGACCGAACTGTATGCGTATTTACCTAATGACGTGAAGGGTGAGCGCTGGAACTCTACAGTGAAAGAAGAAGGGGCAAGGTGCCTGGCTACGACGGCGGTACATCGTTTACCACATTTTTTTGAGTGGCACGTCGATAATACGGATACGACAACTCGTTATGTGCGAGTTGTACTCCCATTTTCCACTCCTCCTACAGGTGTTGTTTGCTTTGTAGAGGAGTACGTCTGCCCATTGCTCCGACAACACAAACAGACAACTATTGCTGAGCTGGATGAGCAATTGGGTTGGTCACATGGTGCATTTGACGCTCACCCTGCCGGTTCACAAGCTGCTGGTGGCACACCTAGTGCAACCTCACTTTGTGGTCTCCTAAGGCGTTATGTCGAATCCATGCATTCACCAAAGATAATCTTGGAGCCGCAGGAAACTACGCTATCACCACTCCACCATCATGTTCATGTGATGCCCAATCCAGCCGTGTACACCAGCCCGGAGGATATGTTGCTTCTGCTAAATGGTTTGCGGATTTCAAATGAAGGGATTACTCGAGTTCTGCCTACTCACAAGCCTGTTTCACTCTTTGAATTAATTTCACAGCAACTGGATTTACACCAGCCATTCCGTGAGGGCTTGACAACTCTGGAGAGGGGATCTAGGTGGAATGTTATGCTCGCCTGCGAGAGTGACTCCATGGATGATTGCCTGCAAGAGCTCGATAACTGTACAGGTGATATCTTAGTTTGGTGCGAAGGCTAACCGGAGGAAATTGCATGGAGCAAGAGTTGCAACAGTGCACCAGACGCAAGTGTGTGTTTGTGCCCCTGCACGCGTATCCACGTGCGTTGTGGTGTCTTTGAGCAGGAAGAGAATCGATGGGAGGATATTTAATCACTTCCACTGGATTCCAGTGACGCAAGCGTTTCTTCATCTGCTTGTGCCTCCCCGTGTCCTTCAGTGGTTTTTGTTTCGTTTCTGCTTCAAATGCATTTACTTTTGTTTTATATCGTCCTTCCCTGTTCTATTCTTCTTCCGCCTCTTCTTCTCCATAACCTTTTGATATACCTTCATTTGGACGGAAGTGACAGCGGATTGTTTGGTTCGGCATGGGAGGACAATACGATGTGCTGTTGGGCGGAGTGAAGCGCGGGCGTGGGTAAGAGCGGATGCGCGCGCTTTAGTGCCGCTGCCGTTTACTTTACCCTCTTTCTACTCGTAGGTTATGCCCTCCGCGAACTTATTCCTCACCACTTAACAGTCATCCGTGTAGGTGTAGTTGACGTTTTCCTCTTCTCTTCCCTTGCATCTGTATCTCTTTTTTCTTTTAATTGTTGTCTTATTTATTTATTTACCTTTTTTCCTTAGCATAGATTAGTAGAGTACCAGATAGACGGTGAATCATCCTGAGGAACAACTACTTTTGTGTGCTTGTGGAGGGGAGGGGAAGTGCAGACGGCATATAAATGGAAAGTGATGATGGGCAGGTACACTCACAGGTGTTTGAGCCTCAGGATGTGCAGCTTGAAGAGGTGGAGGAGAGGTCATTAGTTGTGGGAAGCGAGCCAACTGTTTACTCCTCGGAGGACGTGCAGTCGGTCCTCGTGAATGTGCCGGTCGGCGGCCCGCCTTCCCGTGGCCCACTTTCCGAGTTTCATTCAGTAGAAGAAATTTCCGCCAGCTCAGAACGGAGCCGTGACGTTGCGCGAAGTGCCATTGTGAACCGGCTGGTGTCACCATTGCCAACCTCGCCATTGAAGGATCGTAGCGTAGTAGAAATTTCAGAAGAGCAAATACGCTTGTTTGCTGACGAGTCGCATTTCCCTCCACCACCTTCCAATATCAGCATCAGGACAAGCCGCTCCGAGCGTGCGCCATCTAGTTCCCATGCCGTATCACGATTTGTTTCATCTCCAAGCCCCCTGCGGCAAGTCGTTCGGCGCTACGTCTCGCCACAACGGCACATTGATACGCCTTTGATTAATCGGAGGGCGTCCACCCCCATTCGCCGCCTGTCCACCCCTTGCGATCGCCGATTAGTTTCTCCCGTTGACACCCCCGACTTCAGAGAGAGGCGAGGGAGGCTGAACCCACAGGCCAGGATGTCACCAACACTCGTCGTGGCCTCTTCATCACTGCCTGAAGATGAGTCGTCTGCGGATTCCCTTGTTATTGTGCCAACGTACAATAGAAAGAAGAGACGGGTGTGTGGCGGCCGCAGTTTCCCAACGTTGTACAACATCAGCTCCTTATTGGTTCAGTTTGATGGTGTGTGGGCCTCGTCTGATGACGAGGAAGAGACCAGCAGGAATATTGCTGGTAGTGTTGCTCTCAGGAGAGCAGCGGGGCGATACCGCAACTCTCCTTCACCGATTACCCCGGTTGCTTCGGGTGCAGTATTGGCTCGGCAGCGTTGCAGAACAGGACCACTGATAGAGGCGCTGCAGTCCGTTAGGAATGAGAAGGATATGCTAATGATCATGGAAAAGGAGCAAAGGGACCGTCGTAAAATCACGAAAGCTTATGTTCGATTGCTGCGTGAAATGCTTCTCTGGTGTGCCGTGAAGCACGCAACTGTTTTAGCTCGGGGCGGGCCTGGAGCGCAATCCTGTAAGCTTCGCAGTCAAGCGGGTGCAGTCGGGAGAGCAAACTCAGTTCCTACCAGAACTTCTTCTTCCCGAAGAGGGGAAAGGGTGCGGACCTGCCCAATCCAGCGCATGTCGCCGCTCAGGACCCCACGTGAAGAAATCAGACCTCCACTGCTGTCATGCGGTGCTCAGTTGGAGACGGACGTTCCGGTGGTGGGCCAAGGTGGCAGGTCGCGCAATGATTTTTCTTCCCATTCACAAGAAAAGGAAAAGAAAGGTCCATCGGCTGGTACATATCAAAGCGTAAGCGGTGCCCCCGCGGGCTCGTGGGGGGTATTCGACAGCCCTGTTCAAGGCGGCCGACAAGGATCCTTTAGTAGACCCTCGCCCGACAGGTTGTGTTCTACCTCAATGGACCGCTCGTACGAGATATGGGAGGTTAAAGCACAGTTGCGGAGTGTTGTATCTGAGGAACTGGGCAAGCGGATACTTGTGATTGGCGCGGAGTCCGCAGCCTTCCAGTTTATTGTTCATTACCATCGCATTGAGCTGACAGCGTTTCAACGTGAGCCCATCTACCTCCAGGAAGCATGTCAAAGGAGAAGCATCGTATCGGAAGCGAAGAATCAGTTGCGCATGATTAGCGATAGAGGGAGTAACATGGGAATATTGGGCCATTTAAACTGGGTGGAGGAGTGGGCTCAACGTCTTCTAACACTTATAGAAAGTGAACGGTATGTACGGCAGATTGAGCTGTATCAGGCAGAAGGTCACGAACGCGAAGAAATACAGAGGGTTTTCAGTTTAGGGCTAAAGTCATTAACTGAGTACCGGGAGTGCGAAGCGAAGAGGAGGAGGTGCAGACTTGAGATGAAGGATATTGCACTGTGTGAGAATTTGGCTCGGGAAAAGTTGGTAGCAGAGGAAATTCAGTCTAGGGCAGCCCTGCATCTCACCTACAGTGCGATTCCCTCCAGTGTTGTTGCCAGCGGATCTGACAGAAGAGTTGGAGTGCCCAGGAGGGGCGCACAAAAGGGGAGCTGTGGAGAACACTCGCACATTTCCCCTCGCGGGACGGAGGATCCAAGTCGCTGTTACGACCGGTCGCTCGTGACGGAACCGGAATCACACGCGTCCACGACACAGGATGGTTCGGCATTCACTTCCGCTTTGAGCGCAGCGATGTGCTCAAGAAACACGAGTAATAACAGAGCTCTTTCGGATTCGGATACGCCCAATGAGGTTGTCTTCTTCGTGTGGGACCCCACATCCAACACCTTGACACGCACTTCCAACAACAACTTCACCAGCTTCAACACTTCCACTGGCACCACCACAGCGACCGTGCGTGCACCATCGACGGGTACTGTAGCTGTTGTGAGATGTGACCGATCAAAGAGTCTTCCCGAAGCCACAGGTTCAGTGAGTAAAGTGAGCTCACCCTCACCACAGTTTCCCGTTGCTGGTAGTTCCACTAGCCGCGTCGATAAGAGTGGCTCTTTCGTATCAGCACCTCTGCGCGGTTCTGCTGCCGCTGCAAGGGATCAAGTGAGTGAGATACCTCGGAAAGCAGGTCACAGTGGGCGAAGAAGTTCTTCTGCAGTCTTGAAGTCCTGCAAGACAGCAAGAAGGAACGATAAGACGCCACTTTCTGGTTCTGGCAGACGGCCGTCAAGGGTTCCGAACGCTGCAAGGGCCGATGGTGGTAAAACAAACCGCGACATTTTTAAGCGACCCATAAATCCGGTGGAGGAGGCGGAAGCTACATTTTCTTTAGCGAACCGACATATTGTCCCCTGCTCCCTGAAGGCTGCGGTGGCGCGTAGGGGAGGTTCCACATGTTGCTTCAATCAATTCTCTGGTGAGCCCTTCCCAGATCTGAGATCGACGACGCAACGTCCCTACAATGATGATATCATCTATAGCAACTCGTCAAGAGGATTTTCCGAGATAGATTTCGGCGAGTTATCGTCGGCGGGGGAGGAGGAGGTGAAGGTGCGTGGGGACACCGCGGCAAAAGTACATTGTGGGGTGTCGGGCACTCCCCTCCAGTCTGTTACGACGGTGACAATTTCTTTAGACAGTGATGATGCCGAGGACGGTGGTCACGGAGGCCAAGGAAACAGCAATGCCGCTGCAGTCAGTGATGACCGAGTCGAAGTGGGATCTATCACTACCGAATTTATTTTTGAAAGTGTTCGCGACGAGGATGATGATGTGGACCCATTTTCGATGAGGACCGTTGGGAAGGGGAGTAACAGTGACAGTGCAGCGGGGAAAAATGTGGGACCGAGTCTCATGGGATCAAGTAAGGCTCCGTTTGAATCGGCTGAGCGATCGCCCACCTCCACACCTATGCCACGACAGGAAAGCAGAAGACTGCTGAGTCACAGGAGTAAAAGTCAAGAAACTTTGACAATACCTGATGTTTCATTATCAACAATGCACGACGAGACTATAGGAAGCGGGTTCAAGGGCGAGGCAGCGGGTAGGGCCTCCCTTCGTAGTGGGTGTTCCTCTTCCCCCCGATTTGGCGAGAGTACTCTCAGCGCCAGCACGGCGTTGAACACTGATGAAGCGGGAAACAAGAAACGGTCATGTAAGGGGGGCCCGAGTCGCGGTTCATCACGTCGGCCAGCTGTGAACAGGCCCAAAGTTCCACCAGGCTACTTGAGACCAACGGCCGGATGGAAGCGCCAGAGTGAGGAAAAGGTGTGGCAGCAGTTATTTTCTGAGGCGAGAGCTAAGCATCGTGTGAGTGCGTCACGACCTGCCCCGATCAACCCCCGATGCCCCCGCGATTACAAATCAGACCGCAAAGCTATCAAGGTGGCGCGTGTTCCATATGAAGAAGGCCCTGGTGTGTGGAGCGACTACGAGGAACCACGACAGCCGTATGGTCCCATCAAAGTACCGAGCGACGCGCGCTACGGGAGAAAACCTGAAGGGAGGTGTGTAGGTGGCCAGTCGGGAGCCGCAACGATTATTTCACCCGTTCGCCGCCGAGATGCGGTGTGGCGTTTTAAAGCAGAGGGGAGCTGTTGTCATCGCAGCACATCCAGTCTACGGGATGCCAAACTGTCGAGGGACGAAAGCAGTAACGCACTGACTAACGAAGGTACCGCCCTTGATGAGGAGGATATGGATGCATTAAAGGGGATAGTTAGGAGGGCCAGCACCACCAGCCACCGCACTGTTGCTTCGGTGGCCAGCACTCCAAAGAAGGCTTGTGGATCTTCGTTTTACAGCTCGCGTTCCGTGACACCGTCTTATATCGAGGCATTTTACAAGTTAGACCTCGAAGCGGCAAAACGTTATGGATTCCTCATTTCGTCGCATAGCGGCCCAGTGCTCCAGAGCACGACGCCTTCGAAAGGTGGAAAAAAAAGAATAACCAAAGGTAAGCATCTTCCCCAACCACCAACCGAAAGTTCCAGTAGTGAGCTGAAGTTGAGCCCTGATGCGAACTCAGAGGAGCGGCTTTTATCGACCACTACGACACATACAAGCATGTCGCACATTTTGTACTCCCCCAGGTCGAAACATCACTGCTGAGTGGTACGGTTTTTACCACTCAGCAACTATAGAGAATAATCATAAAAAAAACACAAAGCGACAAATTTATAGAGTAACAACTTGCATTTTTATACGTGTATACGTATATATATGTGTGTGTGTTTGCACATCGATTTAAGAATCTTTTGTATTTGTCGCTAGGAGTCGTGCCTTTCATTAAGATCTTTTTTTATTTTTTTCCTTGGAAGACTTATTGGCAGTGGTATCGAAATTTATCTGAATGGTAGCACCGTGAAGAAGCCTTTGGCTATCTTCACGTTTATCCTTTCTTCCTTGTCTCGCCTTCAATCACTCACGTACGAATGCTCATTCACTTTTTTCTATCCGTTTTCTACTACTCCCCTCCTCCCCTTTTTCATCATCATCATCATTATCATAACGATGATCCTTTTTGCATGTAAGATTCCCTAAGCTGCCGCAGAAGCACCTACATACGCAGCTTCAACTTGAACATTAACCAAATTTCCACGACCGTGGAAAAGGAGCGGAAGAGGACGTGGCTCTGTGGTGTTTCAGCCTCCAGCGTATCCCACGCCACGCGGAAGAGTGCAGGGTGTCCGGAGAAGGTATTGTTTACTAATCAATTATAAAAAAAAATTCGCGCGTCGTCTGAGATGCAGCGTCAGTGTGACGGTTGCAATGAGTCTGCGTCATCCTTCCAGTGCCCGTTATGTCAGGCGGAACTTATTACCGATCGGGGCTTTTTTTGTGGTCAGGAATGCTTCGCAAAGAACTGGCTTCAGCACCGCCGTACCTTCCATAAGAGTGGGGTAGTAAGGGCCAAACAACCACGTGGTGCAACTACCGGCAATGAGGGGGATACGGCTAACGGAAACAGCGCTGCTGCGACAAACGGCGATGAAACGCAGTTACGTAAAAAGAAGAGGAAAGGAGAAAAAATTCCCGGGAGGGAGCAGGAGGAAAATAAAAAGGACGATAAGCTGCCGGCCAGACCTGTCGTAGGACCGTGGACGCCGCTCCCGAGGGGAGATGATGAGGGGCGTGTGGAACCGCAACTTTTACCTGGTGTCCCCCGTGCCATCATTGGTGGCGCTTCAAGTGAGCGATCAGTTGCATTTTGGTCAGCTGCACATGCAGCCGCAAGTCATATAGTGACTGAGTTATTGCACAAACCACAATTGCGGGATGAGGCCGATAGCGAGCCATTGAAGGTGCTGGTAATAACCGCCGATGCGCTTGGAGCGCACGCCATGGCTTGGGCCTGTCGCTGCAGCGGTCTTGGTCATTTAATGCAGCTTGTCGTGAAATCTATTGAGGCATCAAGCCCTGAAGTAGTCCCTTTCAACTACTTTGGAGGCGAGCGGCGAGTGGTAATAACGACGCAGGAAATAGTGGGCAATTTGTGTGATGGCTCAGCAGCGGCGTGGTTTTCAACGCCAAACAATCTTTTGGTCACGCTTCCTGGTGTGAAGGATGCAGGTAAATTCCAGTCGGTGCATATGCGTGCCCTTTTTTTTCTGTATAGCAGGGAAACTGGGGAGTCGATGAGAGAAGAACTTCCGGGCGAGGAGGAGGAGGAGATTACGCATTTTGTGAAACCACTATTGCATGTTCCCGTTCAGTTGCATTCCTTATTCGATGCTTCCGGAGTCACAAACACCAATCAGGGTGAGAAGGGAGATGACGAAAAAAAAACTAAGAAAGCAAGACTGTTTCGCTTCGACAACAACGTGTCGACGTCCCTTGCGCGAGGCGACCTTCGGGGAGCACTGCAGCATCTCGTCCGGCTCTACAGCACGGAACGCAGTGCGTTTGAGGAGGTTCTTGCCAACAGTTTTTTAGCTTCTCTTGGAGCGGCGAGTGTGGCCCATGCGCACCATGTTCTGGCGTATGTACTCCGTGAGCTTGTGGATCATTCTTCTCGCTTTAAGGCGAGCCAGGGCGCTACCTTGAAGGACATGGCTATACGCGCATTAACTCGAGTAATAGGATTAATTCAGCCGATAGTTGCTGAGGACGGGACACAGCACTGCAACACAACCGCTGCTGCTTCAGCTGAGAGTGGAAGTACTGTCGATGGGTTCAAGGATAACGCACACAGCGGTGAGGGCGACGCGACCGAATGTAAATTCCCTCCTCCGTCTGAGTTCGAGAGGAAAAAGTACTTTAATCACTACAGTTCGGCACCAAACCTGGCTCTGCAAGCGACGCTCTGCTATTTATATCCGTATACAACCGTCGGTGTTATTGATGCATGGGGCGCTGCGTGGGGTGTCAAGAAAACTTTGAAGGGGCCCGAGGCGCTGATACAAATGGACAAAGCGCGCAAGGACGCTGTGCTAAGGTTAGAGGGTCGCTATGGAACTAAGCTTGGTCCCTCGTTTGCAAAGTACCTTGTTGTTCTTATGCATTTTCTCTATGATGCTGTTGCGGGATACTCTCTCGCAGTGGAGGACGTGGAGAAGCGTACCTTGTGGTCATTAACGCTTCAAAGTGATGTGGGCCCGCTACGCAGCTTTCTTTCGAATTGCTTTTTGCTTCAGGAGGGTAAACCAGCTCTAAAGAAAAAGCCCACCTTATCCGCTCGAAAGACAACCCCGAGCGCAGACGAGTTGCGAGAGCTACGGCGCATGCTGCCGGTACGCACTGGATCAGTCGTAAGAGAATCAGTTTCATTGCCATGGGTGGATCTCCCAATAGTGATGAATCGTGAACTGAGGGTGAAGCAGCTACAGCAGCAGGCAGTGGAAGAAATTCTGATGGCGATGCCACGCAAGCCTCGGCCCATGTACATTGGTGATGTTGGAAATCTTGTCGGCAGGTGGTTCCGCTTTAACGCACGTTTCGACGGTGTCCTCGGCGTAAGTCTGATGGATTTCCTTATTCAGCATCCCGAGGCATTCCGCGTAGTTGGAGATCTCGTGACGAGACGCACAGCTGGAACGTGTAACTCGGTGCCAATTCGCTTCAAGGATGACAGCGGTGATGATGACGATGATGACAACGAAGAACCTGACAAGAGTCGCAGAGCAAAGGACCGTGCGCTGCTCACTGGAGCAAAAAGTGGAAGCAAGGGAGGGTCCGGCAAAGAGCTTTCCGCACGTGCACGAAAGAAGGCCGCAGCGAAGGAATTCAACAAGTCGCGCTTCAACCGAAATTACAAGCCACTCGATCCGTCAGCGAAGGTTCCCGGATACGTGCGGCATGCGCCTCGAAAAGTGAAGGGCCGCGGTAGGAAGGCGAACAAACGAAACACAAAACGCGGTTGACCCCAGTTCCAATAGAAGAGGATAAAGAGTGAGTTCCATTACAGCCTAACTTTATGTCTGTACCTTACTGCATATGTGTTGTTTTCAAGCAAAGGAGCTGCTGTGGAGAGAATGCGCTTCTGATATGTCCGGCTGCATGGACGCGGGATCCAGGAATAAGAGAAGTTACGTGTGTTTCGATGGTGGTGAAAGAAGAGAACCACTTAGGGGAGACCCACCGGAGGGGATAGTGAAGTTAATTAAATCGCGTTTAAGAATGTGTAAGTGCAGGAGGGAGAGCAACACAAAAGTATCGAGTGCCGCTGGGTGCCACGTAATCGCATGCAGCTGGCGGATTATTAACCAATGAGAGCATTTTTGAGTGTTGTAAGGGAGACGGTGCTTAATCCGGAGCACACGGTTTCCTTTCCCTTTGTTCGTCGTTTTCTATTCTCACCTCCTCATTTCAACAAGAAACGGGTGCCACAGTCACTCACTATCCTTTAGTTAGATAGGTTAGTAGAGGGGTTGGTTCCCCGTCACCGCAACGGCAGCGCCATCCCGCTTCACAGCGGCTGCTGTTGCTGCAGCGGGGCCCTACGCGGCCACCACAACTAAAGGAGTTGAGTGGAGTTTCCTTCGGAATGTCATTCCGTTGCGAGTAGAGGGACCGGGTTCAGCCGCCGCTCTCTACAGGCACGCCTTCATCCACCAGGAACATCTCATCCAGCGCGTGCTGGGCGCACTGGAGATGGTGCCGCTACCGGCCCTGCCACGAATGTTGCTGGCTGAAGGGTTTCAGCGGATGCTTGAGGGACAATCACCGCAGCGGGATCTTCGTGCGCTTTTTGAGGAGGCAGAGATGGAAGCGCATCGGCTGCTGCTGGACATGGACCTTGCATGGAGAAGGCAACAACCCGAATCCCATCTCTATGCGGCTATAAGGCATGATCCATTGTCACGACTTCTCGCGTATGAGCTCTATGCCATCTGTGGTTACTATGTGCAGTTGATGAGTATAAGCGGTAGCCCAGAGGTGGGAGCTGCGGCTCTGTTACGCACCCTTATTGCGAGTGACGTACGTACGGATCATCTTTTGCAGCATACGACGCTGCGGTTTGAGGCCCTTCCTCGAGACGTTGTGACTGGTGAAAGACTTCACCCATGTGAAGCACCTGTGGAGGCTTTTGTGAAGGAATGTTTGTTGCTGGAGCGAGATGCATTTGGTCGGTTTCGCTTTGACCCTCGAGGAGATAATCGGCTCCTCATGCATTGTCTCAAGCTGGATGACATAGTTAAGACGCCCAAATCTTTCTCTGTGGTGTTGGATCCCCTGGTGCGACGGTACGGAAACTTCGATCTTGACCGAGCTGTCGTGTATCAGGGACGATGGATGCAGCACAGGCTGGCATGCAGGGAGGAGGAACATCGTGTAGATGAGCGGCTACCCCTTCTAGAGACAGTGGGAGTCAAAAATAGTACAGGTGAAGCTGACACTTCTGGGTTCAATGAGGACCTCACTTTTATTGTGCGATACAACGATCCGATTTGTCGCCGGCACAAGGAGACATCACTGGAGAAAGAGGCTGACAAGTGTCATGTTGAAGTCTTTGAACTGGCAGTAGAGGATACAGCCCGCACATTCTGGGAAAAATGGTTCTTAGATCGTTAATGGAGAGGATCGTGGCTGGGGCTATGAGCTCAAGCACCTGTGTCACGTTCGGAATGATGGCAGTAGCTTCCCTCATCACTTTTGGAGGTAGATTGTGTGGTACTCCTGCACCGTTCCAGTGGCGCAGCGCCATGGAAACCGTACGATTTGAGCGGTGCTCCACCTCTATTCTTTTCAATCTAACACTTACCTTAGCAGGGGGCGAAGGAGTGCGTTGTAGTGAAAACTCCAGCTGCTGAGGCGAATATAATGGTTGAGCGAACCACTGCACATTTGGGTCTCGGGGCGTTTTTCGTTGTTTCTGCTTATTTTTTTTTCTGTTTAAGGGTTCCAGCAGCATCCACACACAATAAAAAAGAAACAGGCTGTGTGCCCGCCCTTGCTTTCGATTTGACCCTTTTAACGTTAAAAGGATAACTTTGTTAGTTTTTTTCTTGTATTTTTATTCACAAGGACCATATGCTAACGTCGTTAATTTCCTTTCAGATAACTGTTTCTTGTTTATTTTTGTCACACCACAACAAATCTGTCAATTCTTACACATCTGCATGCGTCATGTGGTTTTGGAACACAATGAACAAAAGAGGAAAGGAAATTGTAATCAGCCAACTTCGAGTAGGAGAGGGGCCGGAAAGGCACCCAGTGGTGTGAGCGGGCTTCTGCAATTTGTTCGGACCGCTCATTCCTCCGTCACTGGCATATAGTTTCCACGGAAGCCACGTGCAAGCGTGAACAGTAAGGGACCAGGCGGGAAAACAATCCCTGTTTATCAACATAAGGCGGTGACAACTAGTAAACCAAGGAAAGGTTACTGCCGGGAAACGTTGCCGTAACTTTTTGCTGCAATGTCTCTCACAATTCCCATACGAACCGAAAAACCCACACTCCTTTACAAGCGCATGAGGCCCTCCACGAGTGTTGCCACTACTGTTCCCAGTCTCGTCCGTGGCGCGGTGTCCGAGACGGCAGCTGCCTCAAGGCGTGAGGTGCTGCAAGAGTTTCACAGCTTCGAAATGATGGCTGATGCAGATGGGCATTTGCAGTCTGATGCCGGTCTTGTCTTCTCTGATGGCGATGGCAGTTTCACAGCAGGCCATGACCACGACGATGTGGACGACGAGACGGCCGAACGTGAGTTCCAGTCTCATTGGAAGGATTCTCTTCACCGCACACGGGAAGAGCTGAAGGGTCAAACGATACATCCAGATACCTATCGAATAAATGATATTTGGCGGGAGGTCGCGCGTGAGGAAAAGCTGCGGGGAGATGATGAGGCGTTGCTTACTGAAAAGGAAGTGCTCACGCCATCTCGTCTCTTGTCACCTCCTTTGGGCAACGCGCCCGATCACGATTCCCCGGAGGCTATCCTTGACGATCTCGGAAGGCTGAAACTTCGTATGGAGAGAATCAAAAACAGGCAGGGCCGTCGTGTGCGCAAGGCTCACAGCATCATAGGCATCCATGAAGCAGGCTCTGGCGTTGAGGACTCCTCGTCTTCAGCTGGAGAATCCGACTTTGATCCGGACCGTTATGTGGCGCCGATACTTCACGGTTCTGCGGCTGCACGGGGCAACGACGTATTGCTGCTGGAAGCGCAGCAACGAGGCACATCTAGTGACAACCTTCGGGACATCTTTCCCGACTCTGAAAGTGTGAAAGAGGCGATGCGGCTTCTTGATTATAGTGTACAGTCAGATCGTCCAGACGTTGTGGCGTGCATCCATCGCTGTCAGGAGGCCCAGCGGATTCACTGTCCTAAAAATGAGATACCCGTTTTTACTGGGAAAAAGGGCAGCGCGGTGCGAGGGGAGGCCGCGCCACCGGTTGTGTCACCGCCGCCTCGTGCCGCGAAGGCGAAGCCGCCGTCAGTAGAGGAGTTGGCGAGGCTTGTAGCTGGATCCTTACCAACGATACCCAGGGAACTGATAGAGGAGCTTCAGGACCAGCGCCGACTGCTCGAGCGACTATCCGCAGCGCAGGAGGAAAGCCTTCGAAGACACTCAAAGGAGCAACAGGAGGCGGCGCGGAGGCGTCTTATGGCACCGCGTCCCGATCCACTGTTCAATTTGTACGTTCCAGAAGCCATGCAAGTACCAGAGCTGCATCATACCACAGGAATGGTTCAGCGAACGGAGCAGCAGCAACACCAGCAACTACGTCGAAGCCCGCAACGATCGATTCCGCCCGTTATCACAATTATGTCTAATCAGCCTGAGCCCCCGATTCCCCCCCCGCGACCCATCCCTCCCCCTCACGTAATAAAGGAGGAGCTGCAGCGGGTTCACCAACAATACGAACGTATTTTGCGTGACGAGCGTCGGGCGTGGACGGAACTCGTGCAGAATCAGAAGGATGCCTTTGAAAGGGAGAAGAAGGCCGCGGCGGAGGCTATGCACAATTTCACGATGAACCAACAGCGGGTGAACGCTGAAGAGACTAAGCGTATCATTGCGGCTCAGGAAGTGCGTCAACAACGAATGCAGCATGCATCGCAGTTACAGCAACAGCGCGCGATGCAGCAAATGGTGTCCAAGGTGCTGTGCGAAACGGGCACGCGGACCCCTGTGAGCAAAGTTTCACCTTTCCAAGGTCGTAATCAGCCATCAAAGGCCCGGCGCGGTGGCTTGCCTGCGCGAAAGGTGGGAAGAAGGCAGCCACCCGAAAAGAGCGTCGCTAGAAACAAACCGGGGACTTCTGCTGAGCCCAGCGGGGGTGAGGGGGCCCAGTCAACAACGAAGGGGCCCTTCAAGGTTGTGCTCCTTCCAGGGGAAGGTGAAGGGGCCACCACAACTTCTCCCAGCCCCTCACCTCAAGCTGGCGGGAAGGCACGAACGGAAGAGGTTGTGGTTCTTTCTGATAATGAAGGAGGGGAGGCCGCGAAGGATTTTTGTGACCCTGAATCTGGGAAGCGTGGCTCCGTCTCTAAAGACCGAAGGGCAAGCGGGTCGTTGCCGGCCTCAGCGAAAATGAGAGGTGTAGCCGTTAAGCGTGGAAGTGGGCTATCATCGGGTGGAACGGCAAAGGGCCGTGCCACTTCTGCGTCGCAGTCCAAGAGGAACAGCGCTGCATCCCCACGAGGTAACGGTTCACAGCCTTCCCTAAGTGCCACTCAAGAGAATATCGGATCTGTTGTGCCTTCTTATGCGTTTGATGTCAAGAACGCACAGATTAATAGAGCCCGTGGATTTGAGAATACCGAAGAAATTGCCCTCGCTTCATCTTTTCCTTCATTCCGAGACGACCTACCGGATACTGTTAGGCTCGAGGGTGGTTTAACACGTACGTTTGAGGACGCCGCAGCTGCTGCCGCCATTGGTGACAGCCGTGGCTGTGGTCGGCGTGAGGCGGAAGCGATGTTTATGCGCAGCGTTGTTTTGCTCGGCGACAATCTCACCCCAGACGAGTTGGCCCGGAAGCGGATGGTCCAAAATGCCTTTGATGTTAATCTTCACGTACCACCTCCTACAAACAATGTTGAAGGAGGACTTGAGCGGCCGTGTGATGCCTACTTCTACGGTGTTGAGCGCGATGAGTTAACTCCGCGCCGTCGAGCTGAGCTGCGCGCTGTTGAGGCGCAGTCGCTGCTGGAGGCAAGGCGTCGTTTAGAGCGTATTAAGGAGCTCTCGATTGGTGGCAACAAACGGAAATTCGGTGAACCGTCCACTTCCTTCGAAGAAGGCGTGGGGGAGAGGTTTGAGCGGCGGCTATGTGAACTCATTTCTAGCGACGTGATTCGCTGTGTCATTGAAGAAGGAGTTGAGGGAGACCTATTTGGCGAACTGATGCAGCTTCTCGAAAGTGACATTGTGAGAGCTGAAATCCATAGAATTCTGGAGAATGATAGGGCTGCCTCTGACGAAGAACCAGGTGACATAACACAACTACAAATGGCAGAAACTGTGAAAGGTTTAAGGAACCGTTACGGTTCTTTCGGTGCTCCTGCATTTGAAAGTGTGAGCCGGGAGGAAACACTACTGCACCACATTCAAGAGGAGTTGGTAAGGGTCATCGCGGATGCGGTGGAAGGTGCCGAAAAAGACTCTGTTGAAGAGGAATGTGGCATCAGGAATGATGAAAGCGCCCAAGAAGGAAAGGCAGAAGCAACACCCAGTGTGGGATCTCCTTCGCTTCATTCAGCGCATGCTCAGTTGGAAGGCGTAATGACACAGGAAAGCCCGCAGTGGGTTCATGAAATCATCCGAGCGGGTGATGATCCACTTCGGTCACCGTCAGCAGAGATAGAGACTACTAGTGCTCATTTGCAGCCGCAGCTGAAACAACAACAAGACGTAGGCGGAGTTACCGGTGGCGATTTTGTAACCCCATCAGCCGCGACGCTTTCCAATGTTGCTGTGGCAGTGGAAGGTGCTATCGGGGATCCCGCGGTCATCTCTGATGGGGCGGTTGGGGGTAACACGATCAGAATCGTCCTCGATGTGGCACCGGTAACTCAACTTCTAACCACTGCGCGGCTGCTGCCGCAAGCAGCAGAGCAGTTACACGAAGGGATGCAGCAGTGGCGCCAAATGACAGAGGGTCCGGGTCCCATGACTGAAGACCCGCGGCTACCATGCTCAACTGAGGAGACTTTACCACGGCTTGAACTTCCTGATTTGCAGTCTAGTGGACTCGGTGGCACTGTTACGCAAGTCGCGGTTTTAGATGTCCCACCGCTGCGACAAGAGATACCGGCGCCGAATGTTCCGGAAGAAACGGTTCCGCCCCTGCCACTTCTACTCCCCATTTCATCCGCCCCTCCACATCTCCCAGTATCCGGAGAGCCTCAACTTGTCCACAGGGCCATCCATGAGGAGCAGCTCGCTGAGGCACGTCGTTTGTGTGAGGAGGGCGAGTACCATCGCCGGCAGTTGGTGTGTGAGCAAGAAGAGATGATGCGGTATTCATTTGTGATGATGTGGGATTGGGAGCACGAGCACATCGTCCGTGTGGAGAGGGAGAAGAAACAACAGCAACATATTTTGGAAAGCATGCTGAATGAGAGGTTGGCGGCTCAGAGGCAGTCTCCTGTGATGTCTGAGGTGGTTAGGCACACAAGGGTGGAGCGAAGCCACTCTCTTCCTGCTGCTCCAGCTGATGTTTCTTATGCCTCCGCGGGAGATGATCCGGCGAAAGCTGCACCTTCAACTGGAATTCGTGACCCCATTACAAAATTCATATTCGAGTGGATGCGTGAGTTTGACCCTCGAAAGACGGAGAAGACGTTTGGGGAAAAGCTGCGGGAAGCGAGTATGGCGGCTGAAGGGAGACAACCAACGTATCCCAAACAACGTGTCGGAATTGCTGTGACTGACGGGAGGGCAACAGCAACGACAGATGACGATGACGAGGATTCCACTGAACCAGTGGAGCGGGATGTTCGAAGGAGACTGCTAATGGAAATAGATGCCGCTGATTCCTCTTCGTGGCTCTCTTCAGCTCACACTAGCAGCCTCACTGAGGGCGGAACCCCACAGTTCACTAGACGCCGTGGTACGGTGCCAACGGCCAATGTTGCGGCCGCTGCCCGGCCCATTGTTTCTCTGCTTGGAGAAGGTTGCTGTGACGTGTACCGGCATTTCCACAATGCTGAAGGCTCGTCTTCGAAGACGACCGAGACAACTCGGTACTCTTCCTCTTTTCACCTTGAACAGGAACCCGTGAGTAAGCAGCACCGCCATCACATGCCGAAGCCATCGTCACCTGCGGGAACATCAACAACAAAGACGGAAAGTACCTCTACATCCGCCAACACCGCGAAGACCACCAAATTAACATCAAGTGGAAGCGGATCTGAACATTTGGAGGATACGGCTCCAGCCACACATCTACATGAAACGCTAAGGCGGCATCTCAACTACGAACAGCCTTTGGATCATAGGCGTGATTACGTGCCAGAGGATCTGCGAAAGCGGCCGGCAAAGCGGAAGTAACGGAGATTCATGCGAGTTGATAAGGGTGTGTGCGTGTGTGTGTAATGCTAAGCAGTTTGCGTATCATAAGTGAGCAGCAGAGTTGGAATCCGGTTCCTTCTCTACCATACAACGGTCATTTCCCGCTTGTGGGTACGATCTCCCTCTGCTTCTTCTGCCTTCTAAGTACCGAAGGGGGTAGGAGGAAGAGGATCTATCGGGCATAGACTTGTTGCTTTTTCTCTAGAAGAATGTTTTTTTTCCACCTGCCGCTGTGTTTTTTCATTGTATAACGAAATTGCTTTTGTTAGTTGTACAAGTAGAAGCTTTCACATCTTCTTTGCATGTGTTCCGAACTGACTTAATTTATCAGTTTTTGTTTTTCGTATTATTCTTTTCCTCCGTATCTTCTCTTCTTCAACTGAGAATTTGTGTTGCAGGGGTTATTTAGTGTTCATGAATGTTTGTTAAGGCAATTTATACAAAGGTCCCCAAATAAAATTAAAACGCGAAGAAAACAGACATCTTTTCCTACATTATAACGTCATTTCCCCCCTTCGTCTTCTAGACCGTCGTTGTGTGAGTTTGGTGAGGTGGAAGTCATTACATTTGTGAGAAGAAGCTCCATTTAAAAAAAAAAATCAAAGGCAAAAGGGATTACTGGTGACGATAAGAGCAATCTCAATGCAAAAGTCAGTTCCTTCATATGTTGACCCATTTGGAACTTGTCCTTCATCTCATGCCAACACACCACGCGCGTCATGCAGGCGACACCAGCGGGGACTTCACAACACAACACATGGTGGAATTTCTACAGGGAACGTGCAAGACGTTGATGAGTTTGACGATGGGTTCGTTGGCATAAATCTCTTCGCTGAACCGGAGAGTCCAGAGGCTGTTCGTGAGGGCTGTAATTGTGATTTGCAGCGGGGGATCCCACCGCAGCGGAAACACGTTGTTTTGGAATCGCGCCCCAATGTGTTCGTGCCTGTCGTTGAGCAAAACAAATGCGGAGAGTTGACGGGGGATGACGTTGTCTCTGATGTGATGCGTGAAATGCCGCAGCCGCAGTCGTCATGTATTGGATGTAGAATTAAGACACATAACAGCGCAGGTATAGGAGCTCGGCCTTTACATCTCCCCGAACCAGTTGATTCCGCGGAAGGAAACCGCCACGCAATCAAAGTGCTGCTTTTATACATGAACCATATGGAGGTGACGATGAGTTCGCTAACCGCAGGCGCTTCCATCCTTTCACTCTTGTGGCTCATTATTTTTGTAGCGTGGGAGAAAGAATCGGTGGAGGATTCACTACTTCTGTACATTGCCATCACACACAGTTATGAGGGTGCTGCTTTTCAGTTCTTGTTCATTTTACTTTTAGTTGCCTCCTTGACGCCATTTGCATGGAGGTTTGCAAATAAACAGTGGGCTGAGGAAGTGAGTGATAGATGCCCCGCTGGTATTAATCCTCTTCCTCAGCATTTGTTCCGTCGCGAGGGTATTATTGACGGTGCGCGTTTCCCCATTTCGTGCAATCCCGTCACTTCACATGTTGATACGTGTAGCAATGCTGCAACAGTAGTGGCTCCTGGCTTACGGTGTGATGTGAGGCATTCAAATGCAGGAGTCAAAACACAAAGTCACTTGCAACAGCACAAAGACATTTCCCATGGAGGTGATGTTGCGCCTAACGCTGCTGCTGCCGCTTCGTGGGAAGTTGAGGTATCGCTTAAAAGTCCGTGGATGTTATTGTTGAAGCCGATTGTACCGTTGTATATAACTTGCACGGCCCTCACCGTGGCGCAAATTGCTCTTACAGAAGGGTGGGATGCTGCGAAATTACAAAAAGTTGCTGCGGCGGATGCTGCGAGCCTGCGAATTGTTTTGTTGACGGTAATATCTGTCCGAGCTGGTCTTATGTCACTCGCGGTGCTATGTAACCTTTTCAGACCTTCCAAGGAAATGAAGGTTTATTTCCTTTCATGAATTTAGATCTTTTTTTTAAAGAAAAAGATCATACATATGTATATATATATATATATATATATATTATTTTTTTGGTTTTTTTTGCGAACTTCGTACTAATGTCGATTGTCTATACTGAGATTTTTGTTTTGTTTTTTTTTAATCGCCTTTTTCAGGTACGCTCACGAAAAAAAAGGAGGAGGGACACTGCGTTTTCCTTTTTTTAAAAAAAAAGAAAAGAAAAGTGACGCCATTCTTTGTTGGTGTTTCTACTATTATTATTTTTTTTGTAGAAAATGCTGTTAAGTTGAGCACGCGCAACGTTTACCATCTTAAACATATGTACAAATGATCGTGAAAGCATAAGCAAAAATTTAGGTAAAACATGAACACCTAAATATAAGTGTTCGCGTGCGTTATTAATATGTTTGCGCGCCTGCACATGTTTCTTTCATTTCGTCTCTTCATTTGTTTTTTCCCTTCTCCTATTCATCACGTTGGTGGTGTTTGATTGAAGCGACTTGGGGCGAGGTTAATTAAATATACTTTCAGGTTAGTGCGGTGCCACGGTTTTTTTTTTT
>NW_027123615.1:0-1438 GCF_001457755.1 Trypanosoma equiperdum
AAAAAAATTAAAATTCAAAACGTCGGAATAAAAAAAAATTCAAAAATTTAAAAATACTCGAAAACGGGGCTGAAATTAAAAATTTAAAAAAATGGAGACGCGCTAAAAAAAAATTAAAAAAATTGGAGTTGCGTGCGTGGGGGGGTGCGCGGGGGGGGGAGGAGGGTTAGGGTCCGCATTATAAAAATTGCCGCTGCATTGCTAAGAAAAAATAATTTAAAATTAAAAAGTGGTGCAAAAAAAAACCAAACCGAAAAATTCGAAAAAATCAAAATACAAAAAAATTAAAATTCAAAAACTCGGAAATTAAAAAAAATTTAAAAATTTAAAAAAATGGAGACGCGCTCGCGGGGATGCGGGGGCGGGGGGGAGGAGGGTTAGGGTCCGCATAACAAAAATTGCAGCTGCATGGCTAAAGAAAAAAAAACCAAAGCGAAAAAAAATCAAATGGCGCGTCGGGGGTCAAAAAAAACGCTAAACGCGAAAACCGTTGGCAAAATAAAATTTAAAAAAATGGAGCTGTGTGTGCGTGGGGGGTGTGCGTGGGGGGGGAGGAGGGTTAGGGTCCGCATAACAAAAATTGCCGCTGCATGGCTAAAGAAAAAATAAAAAAAAAAAAAAAAAACCAAACCGAAAACTAAAAAAAATAAAAAAACACAAAAAATGAGGAAACAAATTAAAAATTAAAAAGTGGAGGTGCGCGCGCGTGCCTGGGTGCGGGGGGGGAGGTGTGTTAGGGTCTGCATAACAAATGCGCCGCTGCATCACTAATATAAAAAAATTTTAAATAACACACAAAAAATAAATTAAACGCTACCGCAAGATAAAACTGCCGCTGCAGCACTAATATAAAAAAATCAGCAACCTGTCTTTAAAAAAATTTAAAATTCAAATCACAATAAAAAACAAAAAAGGAGCCGCTGCATTGCTAAGAAAATTAAAAAATGAGTTAAAAAAAGAGGAAAATTAACCCTAACGGAGTAACCCTAATCCTAATCCTAAGCCTAATCCTAATCCTAATCCTAAGCCTAATCCTAAGCCTAATCCTACCTAACTAACCTAACTAACCTAAGTAACCTACCTAACTACCCCCCCCCCACTGCCACAAAAAAAAAACGGGAAAGAAGAAAAAAAAAATTTAGTTGCCAGAAAAATTTTTTAGACAATCAGACAGTCAACTTACAAAAAACAGTTCAATTTTTTTCAGGTAACTTGCGTGTTAAAATATATTAGAAAGTTTTCAAGTAGCAAGAACTTCTTTAGCAAAAAACTTTAAAAAAGGGGGGAAAAATTTTGTTTTAAAAAAGCAAAACCGCAAGCAAAAGAGGGGCCTTGTTAATCACAAAAGAATTGCTTCCTGTGGTGTTTGTTTTACCATCTTTTCCTCCTGTTTCTTGGTTTTCTCCCTCCCCTTTCTTTGCTGGTTTGCAAACTCCAT
>NW_027123615.1:1448-3223 GCF_001457755.1 Trypanosoma equiperdum
ACCCTGGTCCTTTAACTTATCACATGCTTCTTTGTTGTTTTCAGCTGCACTGCAAATTTTTTCAGCTTCGGCTGCTTCCTCTTTAGTTCCCTGTTTCTGTGTATTGCCGTCCGCTGCCTGGTTTTTCTGTGCTGGTGCTGCTGGTTGCGTGCGCTGGTAGATTGCTGTTAGCGCCTGTTGCTTTGCCGCTTGAATCAATGCTGCCAGCGCTTTTGCTTCTTCTATCACTGCCTCTCGGGCCTCCAGTGCTGCTGCCACCGTTGCGATCTTTCCGCCCCATGGTGTCTTGTTTAGGTCCATGCCGCTCGCCGGGTCGTAGTCGGTGAATTTTACGCAGACCCCGCCGGTGTTGGCTCCGTCGCAGGCGCTGCTGGCCTGCAGCGAGCCTATGTAGTGGGTGCCGCTTTGTGTTCGGACATTAGCGCTCAGGCTTGCATAGGGTTTTAGGATCGCGTCGGCCGTCAGCACCTTCCGCTGGGCTGGCCGGCACAGCTTTAGCACTCCTTGCACCGTCGCCTGTTTGGCGCTCGCCGCCTCGCCGCTGGCGGCCCACGTGGCCGTCACCTCCACTTTCCGTGCGCAAGCCCCGCTGTGTGCCGTGTCTGACTCTGCACAAATGCAAGTAAGTACTGCTGCTAGCGTTTTCGCCGCTCCTGCGTTTAGATTGCCGCTACACGCGTTCGGCCTGGTGTTCGCGTTTGTAGAGCCGAAGACTTTGGCTATCTGTACGTTGGCTATGGTGCCTTCGCTGTCGCCGAAGGCTGCTTCCTTGAGCGCGCTGTGCGCTGCCTGCAGTTCTGCGTTGTCAAGTTTCGGTTTGAGTTGCGCTAGCTTGTCTGCGAAGTGCGCTGCCTGCTCCGCTGCTGTTTTTACTCTGTCTGCTATTGTTTGTTTTTCGGCTTCTGTTAGAGAGGTGTATCCTAGTTTGTCGAGGTTGTACTTTACCTCGCCGGTTTTGTTTGTTGCTTTACGAGCTTCGCCCCATTGTTTCCACCTGATGTTGAAGTTGTCTGCTTCTGCCGTTGTTTTTAGTGCTGCCTTCTGTTTTATTTGGTCGCTGGTGTCTGAAGGGTCGATCTTGTCTGCCATCTTTTGCCAGTTTTCTGGTGCTACTGTCATGTTGAGCGCCAGTAATTCCGCAAGGTCCGTTGTGGTGTCAGGCGGTCCCGGCGGTAGCGGCAAGTCGGCTTCTGCCAGCGCTATGATTTCGCAAATGGCGGCGGCCGGCACTGCATTTTCTCCTGGTGCGACGTTTGCCTGGGTTCTGAGTGCTGCAGAGGCGGCTAGCACAAAGACGAGGATCGATAGCCGCTTCATTGCTACGTGTTCTTCCTGATCTGGTCTAAGAAATTGATGCTTTGCGTATGAAGAAACTTGTAGGTAGAGTCACGCGTTCTGGTTGGGCTGCCGTCGACGACGGCAGTGTTTCTTGTGTGCTTCCTTGAGCCGGTGTAAAAAAAAAGAAGTCTTCCTCTCTTTGATTTTGTATTCTTTTTTTCTGCTTACCATGCTTGTTTGTCTATTCCAACCTTAAATGTACATGTTTTCGTTTTACGTTTATCGTTTTGCTTTATTTCTTCTTCTCACTGACTTCGGTAAGTGCCGTTTATGTATTTATTTATTTATAATTTCTTTCTTTTTTTTGAAAAAAAAACCCTTTCATCGTGTAGTGTCGTCAGCTACTTCCAGCTGAAATCGTATGTAGAGTGTGACGCGACGAGATAACTTGACTCGAGTATTATCATTATTATTGTTACTGCTCTTATTATAATATT
>NW_027123615.1:3248-3323 GCF_001457755.1 Trypanosoma equiperdum
CTTCATTATCATTACTATTATTATTATCACTGCTCTTGTTGTAATATTCGTATATACACACACTTACAACACTCT
>NW_027123033.1:0-1347 GCF_001457755.1 Trypanosoma equiperdum
AATAATTAAAATCAAGAATACGGTTAAAAGACGCGCAGCATCTTTCAAAATAACAAAATAAACAGAGCTAAAAAAGAGATTTAAGCTGTATAAACATGGAGTTTACAAGGGAAAAGTGAGGTAGAGTATGTATAGACATACCTCTATGGAGCATTAAAAATCAGAGATGAAACCCATCAAAATACACAAATTTTAAAACATGAAAAAGCACTCATATTAGATTTTCTAAAAGCAAAAACCAAAACATTCTGTGCTTGAACACTGACTGGCGCTTGCAACAATCATCCCCATACTTGAAATGGATGTTACGACATTCAAAAGGTAATGTTTAGAACACAAGTTGCGGCGCTAACCGCTCTGAATCTGCTTTACTGCGCTTTACCAATATCAGAGGCGGCCCCGAGTGCCGGTGACAACACGGAAGGCTATGCAGCGCTATGCACGCTAGTAAACGTTGCTAGCTCCACCTATGCAGCGGCACCCGACCACACAAGCTCCAAAGACATAGTAAGTCTGGCGGAAGCAATAAATCTAACACTCAGCGGCGAAGAAACCGTCAACGAAGCGATCAAAGAAAAGGACAAGGAATTCGGAGCACTTCCAACGACATCAAAACTTAAGAATGCTTGCTCAGACAAAACCTGGGGTTTCTGTCAAAAAGGCGCGATCAAAGCAGACAAACTTAAGGTCAACGCAGAATACCATGATTGGAAAACAAAGAAACGAACCCAAGAACAAGCACGCGCCATTGCAAATACAGTCGGGCTCATAAAGCATATTTGAGAGACCACACAGGCAAGCAATTCAGGCGATGTGGCAACGGAAGTTAACAAAAAGCTAACAGAAGCTCTCACTGGAGGTCTGCCCAGCGACGGCAAGGTAATCATCCACACAGACAATGACGACCGCGCGACCAACTGCGGAAAGCCAACAACAGACCGAGGCGGAAAACTGGCGGGAAAGAACCTAGCATACGACATGATGTGCCTGTGCGGCGACGGGAACGGCCACACAATAGCAACAGCTTGCACAACGTTCGCAAGCGACGCGCCGGACAAACAGTCGGCTGCCAACACCGATCTAAAAGACGACTGGAAAAAGTATAAAGCGGACTGCGCAGCACACTTTAACACTCCAGCTCTGACGGCACAAAACATCAGACACGCCGTGGCGAATTTCTTAGATACCATTTCAAAAGGCCAGGGAACCGACAGCAAGCTGAAAAACGTCCTAGGCAAGATAAGCGGCGACGGGAGCTCAGGCTGCAACGGCCAGGGCAGCGCCCATGGGCGCTGCGTCTACTATGGCAAGGCACCGGCGCAATACCGTGGGCAGCAGCCCTACTAG
>NW_027124883.1:0-1524 GCF_001457755.1 Trypanosoma equiperdum
ATGGTTTGGAGATTTTTGTTCTCACTTCGGAGAAGGTTGGCGGGGGGCGTAACACTATTCAAAGCTCGAACTCCTGCTTCACATAGCGGTACGGGGCGCAAATCACCTTCTCCGAAGTGAGAACAAAAATCTCTAAACCATTGGATCCCTTCTTAATCTCTGCATCAACATTCGCAGGTTCAGGAGTTATATCCACCTCCGCTTCGGTCCAAATGCGCTGCGGTTTTCCATTAAACACTTTCATTCCAAGTGGCTCTTCATCATAACCCGGCATCACATAACTCCATTTCGCATTGTATATAGAATCATACACTCCTTTAAGTTCGACAGCACCACAGGCTGGTTGGGCAGCTCGTTTCCTTGCTTCTTTGGCGACCTCCAGTGCTCCATCCAACCTTCCCCTCGCCACGGGACCAACAAATTCTCTTACTTCCCCTCTTCCCTTCTCCTCCCACTGCCTGAGGGTGCTAATTTCCCTTCCCATTAAGGTAGAGAGGAGATTTCCTTCTACTTCAGGCAACCGCTCACAAATCTTTTTGTACTGTCTGAACTTGTGGAGATTCTGTATGTCATGTAGAATTCTTGCGTTCGTAATATATTCTCCCGGATTTTCAACAAACATGGGAATCCTCACATTTTCCGTTTCTGCCACTCCATAAATCATGCAGTGTCATTTTACGCAGAACCTCATACCGTTGCAGCGGCACATCCCTCGCCTTACTATTCATCGTCCAGTTGGGCCCCTCTTCAGTTCTCTGCCGTATTTGTGGAGGCTGAGCAGCAGCAGCAGCAGCAGGAGGAGGAGGCGGTACATTTTCATCCCGTGGTCTCCTCATGGCTGCTTCAATATTACCTGTCACTTGTGGATTTGCATCGTTTCCACGTGGAGCTGCAGGATTGTTGGCTCTCGGCATACATTTTATTATTAACTTAATTTAACTTCCCTTTCCTTTACTTCTCTGAAAATATAAATAACTGAAGTAAAATAACCGATGAGGAAAATAACAGTGTGCGAATAGTTTAATATAATAACAAAAGTAATAAAGCGAGATAATATTTATTCACTATTGTTTGTGTTATACGGTATTATACCTTATTTGGTATTAAGGAAAACAATTCCAAAATACGGCAGCTGTATAAATATTTCCCTTGCCTTGTTATCATATGCCAAATATAAAAATAATGAATTTCATGCATCACCAATCCCAACTGTGGGCGGTGTGAAAAAAACCAAAAACAAACACATTGCACCCTCACATTTCTGACGATCCAAAATGAATGAAACAACAAATAACAAAAATCAATAAACAACGAAAGTTAAGAGGGAAATCAACGAAAGCTCACCACAATACAAAGAAACATACAAAAACTGTTCCACTAATTTCCACTCTTGTTGATACGCGACAGCGGGTTCTATTGGCTCAAGCTCATCCATGCAAACACAAATACAGTTCCCAAAGTGCTTCACCCCTAAGTCCCACTGCATCCTCAATGTTATGGAATACATCAGTTAACAAAAAAAAA
>NW_027124883.1:1534-1807 GCF_001457755.1 Trypanosoma equiperdum
GTTACCTCACGTCCTTCAACGCATCATCATTCCCCTCCTTCTCAGCCTATCATAATAAACTGCATACTTCATGTTAGTAAATCACCACCTGACAATCAAACATAAATATTACCCATCAACAGTTGGAACTGCACTTCTCGGGTATTATTACACTTTTCATACCGCTGAACTCTAATCATTTTAGAGTAATCATATGAAAGATAGGGCAAGTGATAACATACGCTGTGCCGGTAGCCAGTGGATGTACAACGAATCGCACACTCAAAATAATGA
>NW_027124883.1:1817-3503 GCF_001457755.1 Trypanosoma equiperdum
CAACTTTTAAAAAAAAAAAAGTGAATGTACAACGAAGCGCACACTCAAAATAATGACTTTCCATCAAATAAATAGTGAACTGGACACCTCGGCTTCTTGCACAGAAACCTTCATACATTCGTATCTGTGCGCACCTTAAGTAACAAATGGTAGAGAAAAATTAGGAGAATACATGAAAAGGTGAAAGGGGCGTCGACGATTAAGAAAAAAAAATATTTCGGACACATCACTCAGTGTAAAATATTAAACACAATATGTGACATCCATCTGGTAGAAATGAAAACCGTAAACGACACGCTCTGTAGGAAATTACGGTTAGGCAGCTAAGTATTAATATCTGATGTAAACAATGTTGCAATGTTTTCATTAACACATATGTGCTTCTACAAAAAATGCATATCGTATCTAATGTTAACATCGTTAAGTAATAAAAAAAAACGAATTAAAGTAACCAAATTTTAAAAAGGGATCATACGCTCGTTGTTAACTGTGCTTACTGCCGAGAGGTTAATTTTGATAGAGTCCACAACCCTCCTAACACAGAGTTATACCGTGACATCACCTGCCGTGATTATTTGTTTCCACACTCTTTTGTTGATGTTTTCCCCGTTTACTCTTCTCCTTCCTCTCTTTTATTGATTTCCCACAGCCGCTCTTTCATGATTTACATCCATGTCGGTTACTTCCCCTCCCCGCAATATTTTCAATAGCTAACATAGCGACGGTATTAACATTAAATTGCACAAGGTAATGTTTCATACTGTTGGCCCAAAATAAATGAACATATTTGCGATCTTCCTCACTTCATTTGCCCGCTGTATCGTTGCACAATTGTTGGCGTCTCATCTTTCTGACGGCAACATGCTGAGCACAAATAACTCCCCACCCAAATTCATTCATAAAATTTCTCAAAAACATATCCCTATTCGCATCACATGTTAGAAGGACAGGATTCTCGAGCATATTAAGGGCTGTTCCTGTTTTGTTATCATGTGATCCAGCAGTTTGGAATTGCAACATCACCACCGTTTATTTTTCGTTGATTTTCAACTTCGGTGGTTGTGTCGCAATCCACAACAAACAAGGTATCAAATAGTGGGAAAATGGGTGGGAACCCGTAAAGTTGCATGGTGTGTGGAGAGTTGATTGTTCCCTCATGGATATTTGGAAGGCGCTGTGCTTTACTGAAGTTCAGGAAAATATCGCTCAGGCGGTTCAACACGCTGACATCCTGCATCGTTTCCTGTTTCCACTCCGCGGTTGCGGGCAATGACCCTATCATGTCAATAAAAGGAAATAATACCCTGGGAAAATCGAAAGCACTTGCGGCATCACCTTCAAAACACAAGACAAAACTGATCTGTATATGAGTGACTCTCCTCACACAATGTTGTCGTGCAACGTCTCTGCGCGACTGGAAAGTTACCACCCTCAATGCGGATTCAAAGTGCAGCGTGCACACATACGTTTCGGAATCTCCTGTACGATAGATGCGACCAAGGTTGATGAATTTATGCAGCAGCAGTCTTCCAATCCATTTGCCATATGGGCGCAACGTTCCAAGATACAACACAGACATATATACATATACATATATATATGCATGCATGACCTCCTATAAAATATGCGGTAACAGGCAATACTCTGGCATCATGCTTTAGTTTGTGAAGGAGAATTTTTTTTTTT
>NW_027123003.1:0-24769 GCF_001457755.1 Trypanosoma equiperdum
GAGTGTTTGTTTACAGACAGCGTGAGCCCTCTCTTGCTCCTATTCCTGTTCATTACCGTCCTGATGTTAGTCAACACCCTGCCACCCCCTGCAAACACGTCGATGCAAATGGAAAGTGTAGGAAACCTCTTTGTTTTTTCTTTTCTGACTAACGCACCAACCTCTCCGTTTTGCTCTTTCGTGCCCTAAAGTTCTCTCTGTTCTCCAGGAGGGAGCGAACATCGACGGCAAGGTCTCGTAAGCTTCACCATGGCAAAGGACTCGGAGAAGAGCCCTATGAGCCTCCATACTGGGGATGTGTTACTGATGGACCGCAACTGCTGGGAGATGCGGCATCCTCTAGGCATTGCGATTTGCCTTCTTTCGAAAACTGAGAGCAGATATGACCACGTCGCAATGGTTGTAAAGTTGAATGACGGGGAAGTGGAACGAGGGAGGGAGAGGGGTATTATCAACCCAAAGGACCCCTCTTCGCCTTCTGGGACGTATGTCGCTGAGGCAAATCTCAGTGGTTTTTCCCTCCGTCCCCTGGAGAACCGTGTCGCAAGGTCGTCGTCCAAGCATATAGCCGTGCGCCCACTAAGCATGGGGAGTGACATGCATAAATTTGAAGAGTACGTGCAGAGCCATCTGCGGGATTTTCACAGTCGACCCTACAAAAGGGACCTTCTGATGTTTCCTCCCATGGTGTTAAGTCCACCGGACAAAATGGACCGCATCAAAGCAGCTCATAAGTTGAACCTTCTCAAAGGGGAGACAAGCGACATTGATAAACTGTTAGCCGGTAAGCTTTCCGAGAGCGATAAAGAGGCACTATTAAGAATAAAAGTGGTCTACCACGATGCTGCACAGTTCTTGATAGAAACGTACTTCGCTCACCTGGACCGAGTCGATGGTGAGAGTTTTCCCTCAGTGGATTATGGTGGCAGTCACTTTACCGTGGATGGTGTCAACGCCGAGGAGGAGGTGGTTTGCACGGAGCTGATCATCCAATTGTGGCAAAGATGTGGGGTAGTGGACCTGTTCCCTCCCGCGTCATCATTTCGCTCCTTCGACTTCCTGGACAACACTCGGTTTAACTTCAAAGACGCTCGTACAGCGTTCGGTGATGTTTTCACCTTAAAAGGCAATGATGCACCCGAGACTCCAATTAAGAGGGCAACCCGAAAAAAAACACCAACAGTGGAAGGGTGTTTTGATGTGTACCGCAGCACGAGCGCCAATGGTGACCCCCATAACCCTGATGTGGATTCCATGTACATGTGGCTAATTCAATCCAATACGAACAAAGTGGTCAACAGTGACCTCGGGCTTAACATCGCATCCGTAGGGGCTCTGTTTGCCTTATGCGGACTCGTGATTGCACCACTGCGATTGAGGTGGATAGAGTACCAGCTAGGTGTGGTTCTGCGTCGCGGGTCGGTATGGTCTTTATCAGCGGGTTTCTTTGCACGGGACATGCTTTGCGTCTTGACACAGGTAATAACAACTTCTATTGCACTGAAGAGCCTACTGTATCGACAGTCGGATACGGGGCCACTTGGGCCACCACTTGTTCACACCCACTTGTTCGACACTCGGCATCCCTACTATTATGTCTGTATTGTGTGGCTGTTAGCAAATGCTGTGGCCCACATCACCACAACCCCCTTACTGAACTCCGTAATTGCTCACCACTTTGGTCCTGTACTTCCGGGGCCGTTGTCCCTTCGTAAGTTGATGAGGGGCAGTTTTGCCCTGCTACCGCTGGGGGCTTTATTGCCCTTTCAGGCGGCGTGGATAACGTGGTACGAAACGATGGGTGCTGCCATTATTCCTACCTCCTCATCTGTGCTCCGCCGCCGAGCTGATCTGCTCGACACGGACGAGTGGCGGCACTTCAGGTTTGAGGCGCTGACAGGTGCCTTCGCCGCTACTACGGCTCTCGATTTTATCGCTTACATTTTCCAGAGAAGGTGCTGGAGGTCCTTCCTCGTGCAACTCTACAGGCCTGCTGCCACACCCAGCTGCGGGAGGCGGCGTTGTGCCGGCTACGGCTATCGCTTTCTGGGAAACACAATAACCATGTTAACCACATCCTTATCCTTGTCTTTCTTGGGTGTGTTGTGAAACGGCGTAGGAATGCACTCTAAGATACGACAACTTCACAGGGGAATACAAAAGCGACTTTTCCCGTTTTCTCTCATTAATGAGGGGGGAACGAACCATCATTTTTGTTTGTTTGACCGCGACTCTGTGTTACGTTCACAGATTTTTGCTCTAATTGATGATAACAACTTCAGTGCCCTCCCCCCCCTTCCCTTTTCCTCTGTGGCATTTCTCTATCAAAACTCAGACTGCAAGGAAGGTTGTTTTGACGTGTACCTGTTTGTAGTTCCCCCCTAGCCTGTTGAGCATAACCAAACAAAGTTAAGTGCGTGCGCGAGAAGTATGATGTGGGCGCGTCTATACAGGTGTATCGCAGGTGAAATTCTCAAAGAGTAACGTCCCTTGTGAAAAATCGGTACTTAAGGGGGAAAAGGTGTACATGTAATTTGCATAAACTCTTTTGCGGAGGGGTGCGGCAGCTCTAACGATACTGATGACAGGGAGGGGAAGGGTGAAATTACATGTTTTTGATTATGGTGTACCGAAGAATGAAATATAGATATACATTGAGCAGGGGAAGAGGGAAGACCCGGGGTTTATGGAAACGGAAACCACTGGCTTCTAGTCATTTATGACTAGTATAAGCGAAGCTGGTCATTCACACACCTGTGCCGTGTGTGTGTGTGTGCAGCGGTTGTCGCTTTTGATACCCTGAGGCGAGCTGGAGAGGTGGTCTCTTTTTTGTTGGTATTAATCTTCTAATTATCGTGTTGATTTTCTGCCGAAGGCAGCTGTTGGGTTCAGCCTCTGTGACCCTAGAGACCTGCATTAACTCGCTATCTCTCAGGTTGTCATTTTTTGATTTCTGCTTTGTGGTTGAGGCCTTGATACTTCACATTACATTCCCTTTCATCGCGGCTTGTTACTATTTTACTGCGCGCATAAATATCCGTTTGCACACTTTGTTTGTGCGGAACTCACAATGGTTTGAAGTGCAGTGGAAAGGAATGCGCCGTGGACTCACTTGCCGAAATGTTCATGACCCGGTGTTTATGCGAAATGTGAAGCGGGTGCTGGCATCTTATAAGGAATCTATGGACCATTCCAGTAGGAAGGGCATGTCCCGCGAAGCGTTTGTGGACATTAACGAAAAGGGAGCTGCGTGGTACCTTGGGCATATGCAGCTGGCCTCGCGGACCCTCGCAGAGAAGGTGAAGGACGCCGACTTTGTGTTGGAGATACGAGACGCGAGGCTTCCATTTACGACGGGAAACCCGAATCTTCAAAAGATTATCATTGATCGCCCGCGGCTGATTGTTTTTAACAAGGCTGAAATGTCCAACGAAGACTGTAACCGGGTCATTCAGCAGTACTACGAGCGAACAGGGAATTTCGCCCTCTTCACTAGCGCAAAGCGAAGCTGGCGAGACACCGTTGAGGCCGTGCAACGCTTCGTGACACATATTCTCCCAGCGCAGCGATTCAAAACAACGGCTAACGTGGGCCTCGTAGTTGGAATGCCCAATGTTGGGAAATCCACACTAATTAATTCCCTTAGGTTGGCACACGAGTATCAGTTTCACCGTGAGGATTTCAGGCGGCCACGTACGCCGGAGGCTGTGAGTATTGCCCCAGGGACAACTCGTGGCGTGAAACTCGTCCCTGTTTGTAAAGATCCAAACATTGTTCTCTATGACTCTCCAGGTCTCACACTCCCTGGATGCTTTGCGAAAGAGGCAGGTTTGAAACTGGCCGCATGCGGAATTATCCCCACCAACGATATCACGCTACCACGCTCCCTTGTAGCTCGATACATCTACGATGTCCTTAGTGCGGCTGGGGTGGGGGAGCATATGGCAGAATGTCTGCACCTGCCGCGAGCTCCCATTAGCTTTGACGACTGCATTTCCATGATCTGTGAAAGAAGTGGAACGAGCGGTCAAACTGATTTGGGGAACTTAGACCCTTCGCGCGCGCAAAAGTTCCTCATACACGATTTCCAGTTAGGAAACTTGGGTCGCATCACGTTGGATAAGCTACCCAACAAAGTGCGGCAGGCGGTAAGTGGGAAGGAGTATCAAAGGATTGGCGGAGGTGCAGGAAGTGGGACAGAAGCTAGCAATGAGGAAAACGAAGTCGTGTGGACCCATGACGTAAAGAGCTCTGACGTAGTGGCTCGCTACTCGGAGGAAATGCGGGAAGTTATGGAGGAGTTGCAGGGTGAACCTGTGGAGAACACGCCTTCAAACAGGAAACCGTGTGGGGACAGCACGGTCATCAGCCGTAAGAAAGGGCCGATTAGCCGTGTGAGTGCGCACGACGAAAGCTTCAGGCGAAGCATACGCATTATTCCAGGGCGGTGAAGCCAACTTTCCCCTTACTGTGGTCCCTCCAATGGCTCTGACTAAATTATCGCCCCCTACGCAGCGCCAACCAAACTAGCGCACAGACGTGGTGATCCTCACCGCTAAAATATACTTTCTCCTACACCTTTCTGCGCACCAACATAACTAAGGGGGGAAATGTGTATTTCCGTAGCTTCTTTTACATCCTTCTGTTTGTTCTTCGGTTCAGGCTTTAGGGAAAACAAATTATTAAGCGCGCCCCAGAATACAGTAAATCCAATTATAGAGAAAAAGAGAGTGGTTTCCTGCGGCATGTGTGAGGTTGACACTACCAAACTTTTAGAAGAGCTGCGAAAGGTCAAAGAGAACCTTTCGGAAGTTATAGATGAATGCATTTTCCTAGAGAACCAATGTGAAATGACAGAGAAACGACTAAAATCAGAACTTTTGGACCGCGACAAGCGCATAGCCGACATATCTTCTGCACTGATGGAAATGGTGAAATATACTTCACTTCTGGAAAGGCAAGTCATTGCATCCGCGTTCACGACTTTGGGCTCAGCCATGAAGCGGGCACCAGCGATCGACATGTGCCGTAACATATCCCTCAGAGAAGTTGCTTCGGCTGTTAGGGAGCGGGGAGAGTCATCAGGTTCTCGCAGCTCTGCCAAAAGGAAAACTCGTAACGGTGCACTTTACAGTGAAGCCAAAATGGCCGAAGAGAAAAATGCCTTTCTGCTTTCCGTAGACGAAGCTTGTGCTTTAGTTAATGGACTTCTGAGGGAGAAAGTTAACCTTGCCGCTAAAATCGGCGAAGTCGCGTTTCACGTTAACAACGCGATTGCGAGAGGGGAGCGAACGTCGCCAGCACTCCCAGATGCATCCTCGGAGAATGTGGACGACCTGCACCAAAGTATACTCAACTTAACAAAACAGTTAAGTGCATGCGGAAACGAGGGGGACGAAGAGAAAAACCTGAAACAGGTGCCATCACAACATACGGCGGAGACGGAGGAACCGAGACAACCGCAGGGACTCATAGCGGAGAAAGAGGACAACACCAGCAGGCCGCAGTCGCCCAGTCAAACACAACCACCGGCGGGGTTGGCATCTTTAGGTCCTCATATTTTAGACATAAGCCGTAGCTCCCTCCCCGCAGTTAGCATCACCACACAAAAGGGAGAAGGTGAGTGTGGTGATATAACAACAGAATCACTTGTCAAGAAGCTAGCGGCCGCTGAGGAAAAATGCATGGCAGTAGAGAAGCAAAGTAGAAGGGAACGGGAGGAGCTGCACGCGGAGCTGGCGTATTTGAGGAACTCATCTAGAGAGGAGAAGGAAGAGTACAATACACTCATTGAGCGCTTAACGGTTGAATTGGAAATACTAGTTGCAGAAAATGCAGTGATGCGGAAGCGGATTAAAGGTAGGAAACACTCCCGAGATAAAATCGAGTAATTAAAGGCATCAGTTTTTTTGTTGTTTTCTTTTTGTCGCGTGCTTGGCCTCCGAGTTGTAGAGGTACCATCCCCACGGGCACCTGTTCACATTGCGGGACCAACCCACAGATTCCTAATGTGCCGGGCACTCGGAGACTTTTGGAACATGTTTGTTTATCTATATGCTGATACGTTCAAGACTGCGTATAGTGTTTTCATTGCTGTGTCAACCCCTCATATTTTGTGTCAGCCCTCTTGCTGTGTTGTGTGGAGGTGGCTTGTTTTGCTTCTACCACCTTATTGTTCCTTTTTCAACCTGTTGCTCACCTGATTTGTCTCACCAACACCATATATAGAGCATTCTGTGGGTGTGCGTGCGTGTACGCACGAATGTTTGCTGCTTCTGCCGACCCTGTTCCATTGTGAAACTGCATCAGAAAGAGCCTCTCCCGTCTGTTCATACCACTTAAAAAAAAATGCTTCATTCCCCTTCTTTGCATTATATTTTACCTCCATACAGTTCACCCACCCATCCGAGGTGTAGTTGTTAACCCTCCCCCTTCCTGACTTGAGGGTTGTAATGACTTCCACAACACAACCGAAGTGGACGCGACTACCGATACGCACGCGACCTCATCGTAACCCACTCGCAGAAAATAGTGATAACCATCCGGATTGCCCAGCAGAACTTCAGGAACAATGCACCACGCTTTTCCCGGGAATGGACAACCCGGTGATTACTCTCGTTGATGTCGGTTGTGCCTTTGGTGGAATGCTCTTTTCACTCGCACCGGATTTCCCTGACGTGTGTATGTTGGGGCTTGAGATACGTCCAAAGGTTGTGGAGTTTGCGCAGAATAAAGTAATGAAACTGCGCGAGGGGGCGGCAACCGATGGCACTTCGCACCACTACCGTAATGTGTGGTTTGAACAACTCAATGTTATGAAGTTTGGATCGAACTGCTTCAACAAGGGGCAACTTCAGGCCCTTTTCTTCTGCTACCCGGACCCACACTGGAAACGGAAGAACGTCCGCCGGCGCATTATTTCCCCTGGGCTTGTGCAAGAATATGCCTATTGGCTGAAAGTTGGCGGTTTTCTCTTTACAGTGTCAGATGTTGAGGAGTTGGAGCAATGGATGGTCACATGCCTTGACGGCTGCCCACTGTTTCGGCAGCTGAGCCAAGAAGAGCTGGCGGGAAATGAAATGGTCCGAAAGATGTTGGACTACGCTGCGAACAGCAGTGAAGACGCCCAAAGAACAACAAGGAAGGGTCTCCAGAAACATTATGCGGTGCACGTGCGGGTGCCATAACTGTTCGCGTCGATTTTGTAATGTTGGGTTACCGATGCGTCCGTTGATGTTGTGGAGCGTTGGATGATGCGAGCGTCGTTTCCTCACGCTAACTTGGTTAAGTTTGCTTTGTGCGTGCATGCGCATTCTCACTGTTTTGCCACCCCCCTGTGACACTTTTCGTGACCTTATGCATCCAACTGCCCAATTCCTCTTTTGTTAAGGAGTACCGTTAATCAATGCACGCGGAGTGGGACGCGACGTGGTACTTCGTTGCTCTTGTCGCTTTAGCGCACATTATCGCTGTGGTCATCGTTTTTATGTGCATGTGCAAAGCGCAGCCGAAGAGGCACGCGGGAGGAAACAAGCAAATGCTAGCAGCCGTGAAGGCAATTGGCCGAAAGGAAGACTAGCATTGTTGGTGATCAAGTGGGTGCAGTATGTGGGGACAAATAATCTAGGGAGAAGGGAAAAGGGAGAGAGAGGGGGCACATTATCCCTTGCATGACTGGGAGTGCGCATTCATTTTATCCGGGAGAGGATGAGAGGATCGCGAGTTTTGAGGAGGGGAGTAGAAAGGTAATTCAGTACTTTCCCTTCACGTGTTGCGTTTACTCTGTGACTGTCCCCAAAAGGCTGCTGTGGAGCCGAAAGGGGCGAATATATCTCTCGCGACGACAGCGCCTTGTTCTGTTGACATATATGTTATGGTATGGAAATGCACGCATTTGTAGCTGCAACGATGCAGTGATGCTGAGGTGGAGGGAATGCGGACTACCGTTTCCTTCTGTATGTGCTGCAGCACCGTCTCTGCTTGGAGGAAGGAGGGCGACGATGTTGTGAATGTTGGGTAATGCGAAGGCTCTGTCGTTGGGAGTGTCCCCTTATTATTCTGTTCCCACTCCTACTTCTCCCTTCCTCCCCATTCCCTTAACTCTATCTTTCCTACTATATGAAGTGGTTCCCTATACATCTGTTTGTGCTTGTTACTGTTATCGAATTTCTATTATCCTCTGCAACTCCTTTTTCTTGTTTTTTAATTTCCCGTTATTTCCACACACACACACACACACACACACATACATACATACATACATACACGGCTTCTTGCGATATTGAAAATAGAATAAAGTGAAGCTACGTTACTTTGTGCAGCCAGGCCAGCAAAACAAGGATGTCATACCAATCCAGCGAAGCGAAAAAGGAAGAGTTCCGCAAGTACCTTGAGGGAAAGCAGGTGATTGACACTCTCACGCGTGTGCTCGTTAACCTCTATGAGGAACCCGAAAAGCCTGATGATCCGGTTGATTTCATTAAGAAAGTGCTCGGTGGCGCCTCCACTGCGGATTACGAAGCGCTCCAGCAGGAGAACGCGTGCCTCAAGGCGGAAGTGGCAGCCCTCAAGAAACGGCTGAATGAAGAGCACTAAAGAGGGGGAAAAAAAGAAAAGAAAAGCGGAAATGAAGATGAAAAAAAAAGGGATATGGTGGGATTAGGGAGTGAGACGGGGAGCCGGGTCTGCACGCCGTATCCATAAGAAAGGAACGGGAACTCTATTCTGTGGGTAAGTGAGGAAAATGTACCCTCTTTCTTTCTGCTTTTTTTTGTTGCAAGAAAAAAAAATCATGTAGGTGCGTGTTGCAGTAAGGGAATAGAGAAAAAGAGGGTACTTTTTTTTTTGTGAAGTGACAGTCGGGGAACCCTTTTTGTTTATTTTCTTTCCTTTCCTGTTTTCGACCACATCAATTGGCCTTTCTACCATTATTGTTACTGCAGTGCTGCAAAACAGCATTCAGTCCTGATGTTTAGCACTTCTTTAGATTGCGCCCTCTGTAAGTTTTTGGTATTTTTCATCACCACCCGAAGCTTCTGATTGACAATTCACCCATCTAATATTTCCTGCACGATAAACGTTTTCTTCTGCCTCCCTTGTTTCCTTATCTCCAAATCACCTGTAAACACATGTAAGCACAAGGTTTGGCGTCATTTCCTTTTTTTAATTAATTTTTTTTTCTGGGTTTAGGTTTTTGTGTATTTATTCGGTTGTTGTGGGGTAGGGATCCATCAATTTGAGGATGGGAAGCCAGATTCCGCAACAACAACAACAACAGCGACCAAGCATCCTTTCGTACAATACGGGATGGTTGGCAAACGGCGTGTCATGGAGCACGAGAGAAAATGCACCATTCCGCTTTGCTGTTTCATCGTACATACAGGAATTTAAGAACTATGTGGATATTGTGCAAAAGAATGATGAGGGGGAGTTAGTTTGCAGAGCAACGTGGAGTCACAGCTACCCACCAACGAAGGTTATGTTTGCCCCTCCCAAGGCAGGATCAGATCTGATCATCACGACGGCAGATTATATGCGACTCTGGGAAGTGAAGGAGGGGCCTCCAGAAAGCAATGAACGCAGCGATGAGCGACACCGAGAGGTCGATGATCCGCGCCGCGTTCCATCAAAAATGGATCATATCGACTCACACGTTTCGTTCAAGATGGCGTTCGAATATGGTAAACAACCGAATGATCTCTGCTTTCCTGTTACTTCATGTGACTGGAATACCGATGACCCGAATGTCGTAGGGTGTTGCAGCGTAGACACAACAGTGACCATATGGGACCTGGAAACTGGAAAAAACACGCGGCTCATTGCACACGATAAAGATGTGTATGACATTGCCTTCGCAAAGGGAACCCATACATTTGCTAGCTGCGGCGCAGACGGATCTGTCCGAGTTTTTGACCTGCGTGAAATTGAGCATTGTACCATTCTTTATGAGTCAAGTTCCCTCTTCCCGCTTCTGCGAGTGGCTTGGGACAATTCTGATCGGACATACATTTCAACATTTGGGGTTGAAGGAACGGAGGTGATCGTTATAGATATACGCTTCCCAGCGGTAGCGGTAGCATCGTTAAAGAGTGCAAACCCACAACCCATTAACAGCGTTTGTTGGGCGCCAAACTCCATGATAAATCTCTGCAGCGCAGGGGAGGATGGCACAGCGAACATTTGGGACCTTAACGAGCTACCAAACGTGGAGGCGAAATGCATCATGAGCTGTAAAGTGGAGAATCCAATCAACAACATCTCGTGGTCCTCCCAACACGAGCAGTGGATAGCAATCACAACTGGGAATGAGGCGCAGCTACTACACGTGTAAATTGCGAAATCATTGGGGTGGTGGTATCTTCAGTTGTGAACTTGAACCACAAATAAAAATGAGAGGGGAGGTGGTTTTCGTTGTTGTTGTTGTTGCTTTACCTCCGTAGCTCGAAAGGAGGACGGCATTGAGGTGCCGTTCCACAACCTATTCCTCCCACTTTTCATCTTGCCCTTCCCGACCATCTTGCAAAAGTGAAAAATAATTAAGTAATAACAGTGAAGGAGGAATAACGGTTTGCCGTATAACTGCGCGTGAGTGCTATTATCATTATGACCAAACACTCTTTTTTATCCCGACATTGTGTGCCACCATCACAGTAGTTTTAGTTCGTAAGTTGAGTGCACCTGCATGCGTTAACAATACATCAAATGTCGCTACTCAACACTACTCTTCAAACTTTAGTGGTTCGGCTGAGGGACATGTCGGGGAATGTGACGCAACAGAAGCTCCACAACCGCGTGTTTGATGCTTACGAGGCGAAATCTCTTGTCTTTGAAGCCATAACACCTGAGCAGCAGACCGTAATGCGGCAATACGGGGCCATCCCTCCTCAACACCCCGTAGGTCAGCCGCTGCTCATTGACGATTGGGCTGAACTGGTAAGCATTCACAAGGATGATAACCTGTATCAGCTTTTGCCACGGCGTGCGAAAAGTAACGCCAGCTATAACACAATGAGGGCTATTTGCTGCAGCGCAGGCTCCCCCTTCACAATGGATCACCGAGTGGATCCCATAGACTATAAATTTGTCTTCCGGGCCGCGGATCTAGAGGTGCGTAATCAATTCAACGCGAAGAGCCCTGACAAAATTCCGACAACGATATGGTTTGATGGAATCTTAAGCGCACCCAACGACTCCGGCCTGGTAAGTTGTCACAACACGCTCTCACCAGCGCAAATAAATAACCTCGCGGGGGCATGCCAGTTCCTCAAGGAGTGGTCAAAAGAACCACCAGAAGGGGACCGGCACCGTCAGCTGAAGCAACTGTACGCACAGCTCTTATCGAAGCGTTCCCACCTCTTCATTGGCACTACAGCAGTCCCAAGCAGAGAAATCCTCAACTATGCTAAAACAAAAAGCGTGTTTGTGTATGCTAAGAGAGGTATGCACTACATTTTTCATGCTTAATACTAATGGGGTTGGATGAAAAGGAGGGGAACCCCAATGAAGAAAGGAACTGGGAGTATCTTTACATTTTACACACAAGTTAAGGGTCGAAGCACGTTAACAATATTTGAAGGAAGATGAAAGAAGAAATAAAGGAAAGGCGAAAAATGAAACAGCAACCAAATCAATGTGGTTGGGCTGTTCCGTTTTTGCGGCATGGATGTGCGGCTCGTACAGTTGGTGTGGCACGTGTGCGACAATGCAAGCTTTTTTGTTGTTGGTTCCATCCACGATTTTTTCTCCTCCTTTTAACAGACTTCTTTTCGGGATCCCTTGTTCGACAGTATTGTATGCCGCTCACTTCTCTTCCAAGGGATTGAATGTTGAAGTTCGCATTAAAATCCTTTCGCAATTATTTTTTTTGTTGGTGTTGTCTGTAACTTTTTTACTACTGGTACTTGGCGTATTCCCGTTACTTTTGGTAGCTGAAGTAGTTCAAGCTTGTAATAAACAACCAAGTTAACAAGAGAAGAGAAACCCTCCCGTAAATTAATCCGTAGTGTTTCCGACGGTTTCATGCCTGTCTGCAACAACGACTCCCAGCTGATTGGTTTGGGCGTTTCCGTGACGTTGGCTGATGATACCACCGTGAATGGTACGGTCTACACGTATAATTCATCCGAGGGGCTTCTTGTTCTTTTTCAAGGATTCTCCGGCAGCAATCCAAATGTTAAGATCATCCGAACTCCCTTTATTAAGGAAGTGACTGCCCTTCGCGACAACGAGGAAAAGCTTCCACCACAGTTGGAGGCGAAAGCGCGACTGCCATCCATGCAGGCAGCACGTGATCGATCCCTCTTCAAACACGCGAGCTCACAGCTGCGGAACGCCAAAGACAAACGTAATCAACTTCTACAGACCGATGACCAAAAAACACCGATCGCTGCACTGGACACTTTAATCAAGTTGGAACGTATTTACCCAGACATTCACTGGGACAAAGATGCTGGTGTAATTCGTTTCAACCAGGACGTGGTTGTGAAGGGGAAGCCGGACTGGACGAGCCCGGCTGTTGTAATTGCCGAAGGTGCTGGGGATATCAGCAGGAGTTTGATGGAGCGAGTTCAAAAGACTCTTTCCAAGAAGTGATACTGAAAGAATACCAAGAAAAGGAAATGAGCAAGGAAGAATAGACTATGAATGTCCCCCTCCCACATTATCATTATCACGATTGCCTCGCTCATGGACCGCAACGTGTGAGCTTGACTGAGTTCTTTCTCATATCTGTTGCTGGTGTCATTTCCCGGTTTGTTCCTGCACACGTCCATTGTGCACAGTTGGTAAAAAGGAGAGAGGAATTGCCACCTTCACCTTGTTTTTGTTTTGTTTTCGCCTCCTTTGCTTCTCCATATGTTTTCACTTCCGGTTTACTATAAAATGCCTCTACCAACACCCAAAACACACACGATAAAAAAGGGATGACATGAGTGAAGACGGCTCCGACGTGTCCGTCCAATCTTTTAGAGTGGGGGATAGGAAAAAACCGGTGACGAGTAACGTTCCGGCCGACTGCCAAGTTAACGGGGAGCAGAAAAATGGCAAGAGCCGCAGAGCACTTCGCGAAGAGGAGCGCCGCAAGCGCAAGGAGGGACATCTAACCGATATTAGTCTTGACGAGATTTCTGTTCGTAGAGGAAACGTGTATGACTTCTACGTTCCAGGCGTTATTTTCTGCGTTAGGGGCACTTATTCACAGTTTGATGCCCTCGAGGGGAAAGCGAGACATCTCCTACCACCGCTAACAGGTGACTGTTGTCAAACCTTCTCAACTGTGGCAGCAGTTACGCTTTCCTCCCTAGGGTTTGCTGTTATGATGCAAGACTGCTCGGATGTCTCAACAGTTAACTATCTGTTATACATATCTGCATGGTTACACCAACTCTCCGCCCCCGCATGGCCGCAGCAAAAAGCCCGACCAACTATTAGTGACTTGAACGCCTGTCTACGGCTTCACGAATTCTTCCCGAGCCGCGTTAATAGTGATGAGTTTGAAGTCCTCTTCTACAATCAGTACGAGAGGGCGAAAAGTCTGGTAGATCAGTTGTGCCGACCGTACCTGAAACGAAGCCGTAGGACGAACGAATCTAACCCTGTTTGTGGTTATGTTATCGCATCAGGCGATTATACGGTGTCCATTTTCTCGCTTCCGCACGATACACGCAACAGGGACGACAGTCCCTATGTTGAGGCGTGGACACTTTGCCTCTGTGATTCCCATGGCACGCAACCGTGGGCCGGCAACAAGGCTTCCATTACGAGTCTTGCCCTCGGCGTGAAAAGACCCTGCGCTACGGCGACACGTGGCATCTTACCAAAGGAAGAGGGGTTGGCTCACTTTGCTTTGATATTGTTTGCGCTTTTAGAAGACCATCGTGCCATGGGCGCTAATGTGAGGCATACGCCGTACATGACGTGGTCACCAGTGAGGCGGGAACGGATGACCGCCACGTCCGCGGAGGAACTGCGAGGAATCATCGACAATAAGTGGCTGCCCGCAGTCCTAGAGAATGAGGTAATAGCTAGAGCAGCCACCAAGCATAAGTTTACCCCAAGGCCCTGCTTCATGGGGTTTACTTCGTCGAGGGTGGAAGCGGCCTCCATTGGGTTGGCAGGGGCCGGAAAAGACGGAGTGAAGGCTTGACATAACTGCAGTTGCAGGGAATGGCGTTAGGGCTCCATGGGTAGTCGGAAAGGGCGAGAAGAAAAATGGGTTCAGCAGTTTTATATGTGGTAAATAAAAAATTTAAATTCGTGCAGTGGTGCAAGAAGGAGAGGAGAAGGAGCCGGCAGTGGAACGTGGCCTCTGGAGCAACACCCATCTCCAAACTGGAAAAATCCGAAAGATGCGCGGGGCGACACGCTGCGTTACGAGGTCATTTGCGTGACTGTCTGACTGTGCCCTTCGGCCCGTATTCGTCGATAAACCCGTCTCTCCATCTATACTTGTGCGTATTCCTTGCATCTTTTTAGAGCGTGTTGTGCATGAGTTGCGTGCCCTTAATCCTGAAGGATGTACTTGACCCATTTTTTACCGTGTTCCCCCGCCGTAAATCCATAATTCAGGGTTTTAGGAGCGCGGCGTAAAACCGCTATATATATACATGCATATATATATATATATATGTGCATTTACTGCTCGCATGCATGTGAGGCTCGTTTGTTTTGTTTTTTTTTTTTTTTGGAACGACCAAATGACTTACTACTCGTTCGACATGTCTCTTGCTCTACTTTCCCCATCTACTGCCATACACCAATTTATGTTTTACCCTTTCGCATTTTTACATATACCTTTACGGTTTTGGTAACAGACTCGAAAAGTGGGCGCAACAGCAGCGATGGGCTTACTTGAACGCCGGAAGGCGATCGAAGAGGAGATTGCCCGCACACAAAAGAACAAGAAGACAGAATACCACATTGGTCGTTTGAAGGGCCAACTGGCGAGGATAAAAACGGAAATGATGGAAAACGCCACAAGGGCCGCAGGGGCACGTGGTGGTGATGGTTTTGAAGTTCGGCGGAGCGGCGACGTTCGGTGTGCTCTCGTGGGTTTTCCATCCGTTGGCAAGTCGTCTTTTCTCTCACGCGTTACAACAACAGAAAGTACGGCGGCGGGTTATGAATTTACGACACTCACATGTATTCCAGGGAAACTAATGCACAGGGGAACCGAAATACAGATTTTGGACTTACCCGGTATCATTGAGGGGGCTGCGGAGGGTAAGGGTCGTGGGAGACAAGTCATTGCAACGGCTCGAACTGCCGATATGATCATCTTAATGTTAGATGCCGCTAGGGCGGAGGCACAGCGGGGAAAAATTGAAGCGGAGTTGGAGACGGTTGGTATCCGTCTTAATCAAAGTTTCCCGGACGTGACGTTCAAGAAGAAACCCTCATGCAGCATGAATGCAATTGGCTTTACATCAACCGTCAAACTAACGAAAGGTATGTCTGAAGGATTAGCGAAGGACATTCTGAAGGATTATGGTATTCACAACGCGGACGTCATTATACGGGAAGATATAACAATTGACCAGTTCATTGATGTTATTGAGGGAAACAGAAAGTACATGCCCTGTCTCTACATATACAATAAAATAGATACCATTACAATGGAGGAGATGGACCGGCTTAGTCGACTGCCCCACTCAGTGGTACTTTCACTTCACTGGGACTTAAATGTAGACGAGGTCATTGACGAAATTTGGGAGCATCTTAACATCATCCGTATTTACACGAAGAAGCACGGTCGCCACCCCGACTTTACAAAACCGTTCGTGGTCAAAAGGGACGCAACCGTAGGTCATATATGCAGGCGAATTCATAAGGACATTGTCTCACGGTTTAAGTACGCCCTTGTCTGGGGTACTAGCTCAAAGCACCAACCGCAGCGTGTGGGAATACAACATCAACTGGCAGACGAGGACGTTCTTCAAATAATGGTTAAAACGTCTAACGAATAAACTCGAGCTCATTTGCCAGGTCACGATTTAACTTGCATCCCGCAGGAGGCGGTGCTACAATTGTCAAGCGCAAAACTTGTCCATTGTTCTTTTGCGGCCTGTTGCTGTAATGTGCTGTGCTGTTGCTGCAACACGCAATTTCTAACAAGTGTTGTTCTGTTTTTGCCCTTTTCCTTCCTTCCTTGTTATGATAAGTATTTTATTGCATAAGATACAAAGGAAAGGTTGGGGAGAAGGAAGAAGCAGGTAGTCAGCATATGGAAAATGAAGACGAAGGACGGTAGTTGCCTCTCTACTTTTTTTTTTACATCACGCGGTGTCTCAGTGACAGATTCGTTCAACGAATGGGTTCGAAATGCCGCGCACGTTGCCAAAACGAAGGGTGACGAAGCACAGCGGCAGCGTTACGAGCGTTGGGTGATTGCCCTTGTTGAAGACGTGATGCGCATTCACGGCGGTGTCTCTGCAGTCGACTGGGCCACTGTATCGCTAGTCATGCCGCCTGACGCTGAAGACAGGAGGCCGACGATGCTTCGTGGTGGCGGTAATGAACCACCAAGACTGTCAGTGAGAGCAGTGACTTCTCATCATCGCACCGAGTTGTACGGAGAGTGTATGCGACGGATCCCTCAGCCACTCCATCCTTTACTTAATCAAGCGTTTGAAAGACTTGATATGGATGTCATGGCCGGTACGCGCACCTACGAGGCGGTGACCCCTCTGGAGGTAATTAAAATTATTCAGGAACTTCAGGCTCTATGCCGCAAGCAGCTTCAGCAACCACACACTCAATCATCCTTAGCATCCTACGGGGGTCCCGTCTCTAAACCGATGGAAACGGCCAGGGACAGTGTCTTGGGTGGAAAAACCACAAGAGATCACTTAGACTGTCCCCCAAATGCGAAGGTGCGTCGTTCAGAAAACGGCGCACACAAAGCGGAGTCTGACGAGGGGCCAACGGCGGAAGCGAGGGCGAGCACTAACCGATTCTTACAAGAAATGATTGTACTTGATGAAGTAACACAGCCGAAGCGGCAGTTTGTTGGGAAGTCACAGGAACTTGAAAGACTTTACTCGAGGTACGAACCCGCGGCTGATGATATCCGCCCACGGGAAGTGCTCGTGGATGCATTTAGGTTCATAAAAGCGAAAGCAAACGACAAGGAAAAGTACCCGGATCCCCTCAAGGCTTACCGTTATCTGAGTGACCAACTAAAGGGAATGCGGCAAGATCTTTGCGTGCAAAACATTGTGGACGAGTTCGCCATCGAGGTGTACGAAAAGCATGCCCTCATTTCATTGGAGCTGGGTGACATTGGGGAGTTTAACCAGTGTCAAGCTTCGTTAAAAAAGATGTACGAAGACGCCCCAGATTGTGTGGGTGACTCTGTATCCGAGTTCTTTTGCTATCGACTTGCTTACCTCGCACTCGGTGGTCAGTTTGATGCTCTAGCCACGGAGTTAATCCACTACACCACCACAACCTTATCGAGGCGTGAGCAGGCGCAAAAGAGCTCGGGGCCGCGGGTTAGGAAGAAGGATGTTCGCAACACTCTGAAGCTCTGTGGGGCATGCGAAGAAGGAGACTGTTTCACGATAGCGCGCACTCTTCCCCATTTTCCACACGGAATGCATTCGTTGGTAAAGATTTTTCTTCCAAAATGCCGTCTCCGGTGGCTGAGAGAGCTGCTTAGCGGTATTCGGGGGAATGTGTCACTGCGCTTTATTGCTTCATGCCTCGGTTTCCCCCCGGTAAATGTGAAGACGCCGACGGGTGATTGTGAATTTTGGCTAGACGGCACTGGCGAAAAGGCGAAGGGGGAGTTCAAGCGCTTCTTTGAAATGATAAAGTACCCAGTGCCGGCGAACTGGTCGTTTGACAAAGAAACGAAGCGTGTAAAAAAGTCTGATGATCACAGCCAGCAGCAGGACGATGGGCTAACTGAGATCGTCGTTGCGGAGACCTTGTGTGAATGCGTTAATGAATACATAAAATACCTTGGAACGCGCCGCGACGCCTAGTTTGGTGCTCCAAAATTTAAGCTAGTGGGGATGGGGAAGGCAAGAAAACAGTGGGATCATCAAACAGAGAGGAGTATCACTATGACTTTTCGATTATAACCCACGGGCATTCATTCATGTAGTGTTGGCGTTTGAAAATTTGGGCCCACTACGAATTTTACTTCACCTTTTGCTTGTCACACGTCACATTGGTGGGACTGTGTAAAAAAAAAAAATGCGCGTGTGTGCACATTCGGGGTAGCCGCTGCCGTCGCAATTACTCTTTCTTCACCTATTTGGCAGCACAAGTTTAAAAGAAAGAAACAGGTGAAGCAAAGATGTCCGAGTCAAGGAATGCAGACAAGGAAGCTGCAGTTATGGACCGCAAAAAGGACCATATAAATATCTGCCTCAAGAGGAATGTCGAACCCTACAAGAATGGGCGCTCGATATGGGACAAGTATGTTGTACCATACACCGCACTTCCTGAGATCAACATGGCAAACATCGACACACGCTGCTCCTTCATGGGGCGGAGTCTCTCCTTTCCCTTCATTATTTCCTCTATGACTGGTGGTGAGTCGCACGGTCGGACTATAAATATGAGTTTGGCGCAAGCTTGTGAAGCAGAGGGCATTCCTTTTGGAGTTGGAAGCATGCGCGTTGTTAATCGATACCCCGCGGCGGTTCACACATTTGACGTCAAGCAGTTCTGCCCCTCCGTTCAAATGTTCGCGAACATTGGACTCGTGCAGTTAAACTACGGCTTCGGTGCCGCTGATGTCAACAGGCTTATCGAATGCGTAAAGGCGGATGGACTCTTCATTCACCTTAATCACACACAGGAGGCATGTCAACCCGAGGGGGATACTAATTTTGAGAATCTTCTGGAAAAGCTAAAGGCCCTCCTTCCCCAAGTTAAAGTACCGGTGATCGTTAAGGGAGTTGGGCACGGAATCGACTATGAAAGCGTTGTCGCCCTTCAGCGTGCCGGTGTGAAGTATATTGACGTTTCGGGTTGTGGTGGTACCTCTTGGGCATGGATTGAAGGAAGGCGGCACCCCTACACAGTGGAGGAGGAAAACCTCGGCTTCATATTCCGTGATGTAGGCGTGACTACGGACCAATGCTTGACGGAGTGCGCGCCCCTCGCAAAGAAGGGCGGACTCCATCTTATCGCAGGCGGGGGCATTCGCACCGGTCTCGACATCGCAAAGTCACTTATGATGGGAGCGGAGTGCGCGACGGCCGCCCTTCCGTTTCTCAAAGCTGCATTGGAGGGTCCTGAAGCGGTGCGCAAGGTGATCCAGCGCCTCAGAAGGGAACTCGTCGTCGCCATGTTTGCTTGCGGCGTGAAGGACATAGCAAGTCTCCGAAGGAAGTCACTCCGCTTGCGCGCACCACTCTAGTACGAATGTGTCTGTGTACCAAAGGGTGTGAATGGCGGAAGAGGGATACATGTGACGAGAAATCTGGGCCCTCAGGTGAACAATTTTAATGTTTGTTTCACGCGTCTCAGAGGAACGCGCTACCCACCCAACACTGGACCATTGTATGTCGGTTTCAAATATGTGTGTTTACGAGCGGGAAGTTGCTTCTGGGATTTATTAGGGTTGCAGTTGAGGTGTATTCTTACGTGAAATTGCCCAGTTTTCCCTCACATGTTCAATCATTTCAACTGCTACTCTTTCCTTTCCGTCGCTGAGTGTATCCGCATCCCTTCCGTGAATTCCTTCTACAAAACCGATCCTTTTAGCGCATATATTTTTTATTTTGTTGTTGTTGTTGTTGTTTAAAGCTCTTCAGAACTAAAAAGGTATTCCAAAGCAGGAAGAAAAAGAAGAGAACGTTTGGGATTTTACAATGGCACAAGGTGGTGTGGTGGAGATTCCTCCCGATTTCGTCCCACTCGAGCATGTGCAAAGAGGAATGAAGAACGCCGACTGCCGCACACCCGTTATCCTCTTCGGGGAAGATGGGGATCCGTATCTGTCTCTGTGCAAAATTGCCAGGGAAACGGATAGCGCTGTTTGGTACTTTGACTTCGCAACGACGCAAGACGTTGAACACACGTTGGGCTACATCGAAATAGGCTCCAACAACGGCGACTGGGTGCTCATCATGAACTGCGGGGGGGTTGGACAGCAGGCCTTCCGCGATATAGCGCTCATGGTCTTCTGCCTTAAACCGGAACCAAAAAAGTATCCAAGAAGGGAGTTCTTCAGATTGATCTTCTGCGTTGAAAAGGCATTCGACATTGATCAAAATGTTGATATCCCATTCCCCCCTCTGATCCTAAAGAACAGCATAGCCGTGCGCCGTGCCGATGGGTCGGGTAAGTGGTCCCTCCGTCTCCCGAGCGAGGCGAGGTTCCGTGAGGCTCAAGAGGCAAAGCGTCAACGGCGGCGCGCGGAGGGTCGCGATAGCGACAGTGAGACTGACCTGGACGAAGACGAAGCCCTTTCAGGTAAGTGGTTCCACCGTTCTGTGGAGTTGAACAGAGCCATCGATGAGGCCCCACTGGCACTGGCGGCGCAGAAGATGAAAGAGGCACTTCTGAACGAGGACGTGGATACCATCAAGCACCTCATAGTTAGTGGCGAATATGACATTGCAAGGGCGATTGTCCCCGGAATGACACCCCTTCAATACGCTTGCTCCGTTGAGAAGCCCAAAGCCGCAATATCTTTGCTCGAGTGCGGCGCCGACCCGAACCAACCCCGTGAGAGCGACGGACGACCACCGCTCTTCATGGCAATTGAGGACGTCTCACTTGCACGCGCACTGATCAAGCACGGTGCTGACCTTCACCTGAGATTCGAAGGGTACCGTGTTGACAACCATCCCGACACATCACCTGAGGTTGCGCGGTTGACAAAAAAAATGCGGCAGGAAATGTAAATGATTAGGTAGTTTTTGTACAGAAGTAAACTATGAACGTGAGAGTTAGAAGTGATTGTGTTTTAACGCCTCCTCCCTAAGCGTCTGCGAGGTGTGCCCACGTTGTTATAGTCGGGCCATTCTCGTGGCGGGGGGGGGGGGTTTTTGACGAAGCTTCGGCGAAGGATGTACAGAATTATTGTACCTATCAAGGTTTCACATTGCAGTGATTGTATCTGTCACCGTTCTCACACCCCCGCATGTCTTGCACATAGATGCGGGCTCGCCAACGAAGGTATATGTGCCATTGTTCTTCCCTTTTTTTGTCGTGGTGCTATCCCAAGACGAGAATGTTTGTTAACGAATATGTATACAAGTACACATATGTAGCGGTGGCTATGGGGAAGTGAAACAACATACATGAGAGGCGGCGGCGGCATGCGCGGTAAGGGGATTGTGTAATACATGCGGTGGGAGGGTGCTAACGCATGTGGTAACACCAAATATCAATATTCCCTTGTAGCGGTTTTTCCGTCAGTGGCCCCGCTGTTGGTTGGAGGAGGGAAGGGGTCTGCATGGCGGAAACCTTCCATCCTTTTTGTTCTTGCACGCACGCACGCACACATAAACACACGGCGCGCCGACAGGGTTGTTAACGGTGTCGTGGCGGGTGGTTAGTAACATTTGATGCTCCCACTTCGTGACGGCACCGTTTTCGTGCCCTGGCGTTGCCATAACTATGTTACTCTTTAAGGAAAGTCTTTGATGCGTGGCGTGTCGGATCCATAATTCACTTCCGATTTCTCGGTATGTGGGCTTATGTCGACAAATCCAGTGAGTTATTCCGTGCAGGAAATGCTGAAACGCACCCATTGTAGCTTCTACTCATAATTGGCACATTTCCACACAAATACAAACTCTCCCTCTCCATAGCCATCGACACCGTTTCCAGTGATGCGACTGATTGGTCATTTTTCTGATTTCCTCACCTTTGCTTTTATGTCATTATTACCCTTTCTTCCCAAACTATCAGACTTTGACAAAGGGTTTCCGACTTGCAGTGGAACAAAGAGGGAAGAAACTGGCGGAAAGTTAAAGGCTGTGAACGAAAAAATAAAAGATAATAAAAGATGGTTGCGTGGGGTGGGATGACATTTTACGGTACGGCGCTGATCGGCCTCAATGCGCTGGCGCTGTGGGACCTTTACCTTCAACGCCGGCAGCGTAAAGCATACGCGAATGCAAAGATGCCTGAACACCTTGTCGGCGTCGTGGAAGAGAAGGAGTTCCGTACCACTCAGGAGTACGAAAGGGAGAAACTCAGCTTTTCAATCTTGTTGCACGTAAAGGACATTGTCATAAGCAACGTCTCCCTGCTGGCAAAACTGCCCGCCAAGTTGTACGGATCCCTTGGCCAACTATTACCAGGGGCTACGGGCTCCTTTTCACATTGCTACGTTTACGCCGTCGCAACGGATGTGCTAACGACACTCATAAGCCTTCCTTTTGAATACTACTCAACATTTGTGATCGAGGAGAAACATGGGTTCAACAAAATGACGCGCAAGGAATTCTTTCTGGACGTTGCCAAGTATTTTCTGCTTCGCCTGACTCTGTTGCACGTTCTGACCAGTGGGCTCATCCTCAAGGTGGTGGAACTGTTCGGCGAGGATTTCCCATTTTACTTTTTCCTCGGTGCGACGGGCCTGATCACCATTTTCACCTTCGTTTACCCCACTTTCATCCAGCCCCTATTCAACACGTACACGCCGATACCGAAGGACGGTGAGTTGGGGAAGAAGATATATGCACTCGCTGAAAAGCACAAGTTTCCTTTGAAGAAACTATACGAAGTTGATGGTTCGCGGCGCTCGGGTCACAGCAACGCGTACTTCTATGGTTTTTGGTCGAAGCACATTGTTTTGTATGATACGATCGTTGAGCAGACGAAGGGTGATCACGACGCGCTGCTTGCCGTTCTTTGCCACGAGCTCGGCCACTGGAAGAACTCCCACGACAAATTCTTGTTCGGTTTTATGGTTGCTCAAACGTGGTGTATATCATACGGCGCAAAGGCCGTAATTTTCAACACTGACTTGTACAAGCAGTTTGGGTTCAGCGATGCCAATCCGCTCATTGGTTTCGAGCTGTTCAGCCAAGTGTTTTTGGAGCCCATTAACACACTCCTGGGTTATCTTGTGTCACTCGTGACTCGTCAATTTGAGTTCCAGGCGGATCGGTACGCCGTTAGTTCTGGGTATGGTGAACCGCTTATAAGAGGACTGATGGTTATACACAAGGAGAATAAGAACTTGCTTACACCCGATCCGCTCTTCGCTGCGCTGCACTACTCTCATCCACCACTCGCCCAACGGCTCGATGCCATTAAGGAGGAAAATAAGAAACGGAAATGAATAGCTCGATCGGTGTTTCACCGGGACTTGGCTGTTGCGATTCACCCCTACGTAAAGAAAAGAAAGAAAGCGGTGTGGTGGATTGGGGAGGGGGGAAAGGGGAACAAGAATACTGGTCATTATGACCACGTCATCAACACAATACGTGAGGTTTTTGTAATAATAGCACTAATAGTGTTTCGAAATGCTCTACGACACTCACTTGGTAACTTTCTCCTGATGTAATACGGTCCAATGGAGATTTGCCGTTTTGTTCCCACATCATCGTTTATTTGAGTTCACACGTATACATTTAGCAGTTAGGATAAAGTTTGGTGATATGGCTTAGATGTGAAGGACATTGATAAATATGAAAGCAGTTAAACATCGCATTTGCACCTCCGTGCCTTTGCTCTGCCGCAGAGCTCTTGCCCACGCACGAAAAAGTCTCACGCAGCGATCCCATGGACGAGACGATTATGTCTTTATGCGGAGGTATCCCCAGCGTTTCGCGCGTACATTTGCTGCACAATTCAGTGATACGAGGCTGATTCAAGAAAATGTCACTGCTGCATCGATTGACTGGAGCACGCATGGTTATTGAAGCTAAAAACCAAGGAAGTGAAGATAGACAGAAGTAGGTTTGCGCCTCATTTACTCTCATGTATGTATGTGCGTGTACGTCTGTGACTTGTTGGAGTCCGCCTCACGCGCCAATGCGTGGTCCGTTTGGGTGTTTTACCGAGGCGGGGAGGGGTGATGAAACTATTTTAAATTCCCAATGGTACTGGCTTCGCAAATGCAGGTGCTATGGATCGGGAGGAAAAGTTTTAACGTGCACGATGATGACAAATTTCCTTCCATAGCGCAAAGGTGGATTGAACAGGGCTATGGCGGTTTTTTTTAATTTTATTTTTGATATTGGCAGCGGTGCATTACGGTTAACACCTTATCAGTCAGTAGGAGATGAAAGGTCTTGTTGGAAGCAGGTCACAAAGCTATTTTCTGCCCACAACAAGGATGGAGAAGGGGAAGAGGAACGGGCGGTATACCCTCCATCTTTCGAATAAGGTCATTGTTGCTAATATGCTGTACAGTTCTTAAAGGCAACATGGTCATCAATGCCTCACTAATTACTGTAAAATATCTAATGCGAATTATCCGCAGTGCTGGAGTCATACAAACTTCTGATCATCACCGGAATAACGGCAGTGAAGCCTAAAGTGGAAATGAAGGCACACACCATTGGTTCGAGCGGTAAAGGACCAATGTATGAGAGATCTCAGTATATTGTGACAAAACTGAATATTATCACATTTTGTGGGCCGTGTCGCATTTAGCGTTTGCAGGGCCACATATCGGACGTCTCTACCCTCTCTTACTTTTCATTCCGATATCTTCGTGCATCTGGAGGGTTTGAGGAAAGGGGGAGAAAAGAAAACGCAATGAGGTGGTGAAGCGGAACTTTTGGAACTCAACGCTGTGTTCACACACACTGTGCGCTACGCATGTCTTTTTTCCCCCTTTTTTTTT
>NW_027123003.1:24779-28443 GCF_001457755.1 Trypanosoma equiperdum
AATCGCGTGCGGTGATGTGCTCCATGATCGCCCATCCATACGGGAGAGTACATGTTTGCATTTTTGCCCTATGATACCGACGTTGTCATGGAGTGAAGGCAGCAGTAAAACAAACAGGGGGAAGTGATGAGTTGAGAGGGAGACCGCACCCCCTTATATTTACCCCGCGCGTTCAGATTTTTGTCGTACCCTGATATTGAGTTATAGAGATACTTCCGTTTCCGAACTGTTTCCTTTAAAAAAAAAAAGTTATTGGTGTAGTTATCCCCCGCCTCGTCCAGCACGAAAAAAAAAATCTTCGGACACCGCCAGAGGCGTTCCTAAAGCGTATCCCAACAATTTCCCAACCACCATCCGTGTACGTCACTAAAGGGAAAGAAAGAATTCCCGATCACATTCTCCTCTTCCTCCATTTCTGTAGCTCCCTGATCATCCGCAGCGCTGCCATAAGGCATTTTCGTCTTAATTATTTCAACTTTCCACAGAGTTCGCGTTCGTAAACATCCCACAAGTCAACGAGAACACCGAACGCAACGGCGATCAGCATTTCGTTAGTGCGCGCCGGTTCCCCAAATCCAAAGCCAGCGGTAGTCAGGCGCGGCCATCATACGTGAAGAAAAAAAAAAGAAAAACGCTCACCCACTGGACAACTTTAGGGAAACATGGCGCAACGCATATGCATATATGTGCGGCGCCTTCGAACTGCGTAGACCTCGGTTAAGTTTGGCCATTACTACGTGCACCAACCTTTTTGGGCGCTCATTCCGCACCAACAAAACCTGTGCGAAGAAAAAGGCTGCGTGGCGGCTGCGATGTGCGCATGCACGCCTTGTGAAACAAAGCAAACCAAAGGCGCCGCACTGTCGGTTGATGACGAGGTCGATGTTTCCGCTGGAGAGCGTATTTGTCGCTCACAGCGGCCTCCCGACGCGACCGTCCGGTGTTCCCCCATTTTCACGTCTTGAACTCTGCTTCCTTGTTTGGGTTTTACAATAAAGAGGGCCCTCCGTTCGTGGCGAGCGGCTGTCAACTCGGAAAACCAGGTGGCTTCGCATACGACAGAGTGCGGCTTCGCAACGTCGCATTTTCCTGTCCCACAGCCTCCACATTAGCACAAAATGCAACGTTGCGCGTCACAGTTGCGGCAATAAGCGGGGGAACTTAAAAAGAGGGCCTCCCCTCTCCGCGCCTTTCGCAACGCGCTTGCTATGACGTAACTCGAGTAGCGCTCTGCAGCAGTGGGGTTTCCCCAACCACGCTCAAAGACATCCAAACACCGTAGTTCTTTCCCGTCCCTGCCGTGCGATGGGGCCAACGCGAGATGAAAACAGCCACGGAATGTCGTACCCACGACCCTACCACACTGAGGAATCTGTAAACGGCTTGGGAGGTTTCGATTTGGTGACTTAAAATTTTTTGAACACGCTTCACGGCGATCTTAACCAGTTGTGAAGTAAGGCTCGATATATTAGGTGCATTCGGCTTGTTTACCAGCATCTCAGGCACTCAAAAGTCCATTCAGCTGCGCGGCAGCACCGAGACGTTGTGCATTCCTCTTCAGCCGAAATTTCCACGAAAGGTCTTTTCGACCGTTCATTGGCACACAACCGAGGCTCCCTCCGTGGCGTTTGCTCAAAATTTTTTTAGACCTCTGCCGGCGCGTATGACGATTGGACCGTTTGCAAGGAAGGTATGCTTAATCCCTGTGCTCCGATCAGTGCCTCTTATTATGCTTCCATTATCACAGCGACCAGAAGTGGTTCGAGGACAAATTCCCGCCACACCCCTAAGGTCGAGGAAATCTCCTGGCTACGCGTTGCTCATCTTCATTTTGGATTTTCGGTTATGCGGCAACTGTCCTATCCGTCTCGCTAAGCGGAGATGCGCATCGCAGCGATTTAAAACCACAGTGAGTGATCCCCCGACGATCCATTGAGCCGGTCGCTCTTGCACGATCCATGAAAGCAGTTGCTGTCTCCCCATTTCTCCACCTTGTTTCACCAAACGTCAAAAACTTGGTGTCTACTGCTTGGTGCTTTGGCATAAACGGCGGTTTCTTTGATGTAAGCAACCGATCAAAGTGACCTTTCAGTGTACTGCCAATCAACCCCTCATCGACTTGGAGAAAACACTTCTAAGGGCCGCTTCTCGGGCTGCCGCCGCCTCTTTTGCAAGCTTTTTCTGTCTCCCGAGAGTGATGTTTTACCGCCCTTCTCACCCCCGCCCGGGTATTCCGCCGTGTTCCACGCGGTGATTATAAAACCTCACGAAGCATTTCCTCTCTTTCCAAACAAGGTTCCACAATTTCTTTCCGTGTGTGCAATCTTCTCTAGGTGCAGTTCCAGCGTATACGTCACTCTGTGTCAACCTCCGCTCCTCCGTAATCAAACAACTTAGACTTATAGTTTGTTACCCCTGATAATTCCACCCTCGGAGCTCGCCGTATCTTTCTGAGCCTCTTTTAGTACATTTCCGCAACAGCATCTGCTTACCGCCGTTTTGTTGGCTTCTGCTCTTTGACGCCTACAACTAATGTGCTCAACGTCCGTGGTGCAAGTGCCGCGGCAGCCAGGTCTCACATTCCTGCCTCGGCCTCTTCCAGTTTTTCTGTTTTGTATTCGTGTTGCCTTGGGGTCGTTTCTTTCACCGCTGAGTTCACCTTGCCCACCGTTGTTGCTTCTTCGAGGTGCTAGAAAGTTTTTCTGCTGTTGGGTCGATAAGGTTGGGCCCTTTGGCCGGGAAAATGTCGTCAACACGCTCTTCCCCCACGGGAGATGCTTTTTTTTGTGCCTTGATTCTTAGTGTGGATTATAAAATGGTTTAGCTTCTCCCACCCGCTCCGCCTTAGGAACCACCCGTATCTTTTCTGCAATTCTTGCACGCCGCTTTATTGCCAAGCTGTTCGGGTCAGTCTTGCTACGTGTGAATGATGCGCTGGAGGTTGTGACCAGAATGGGCCCGTCGCGGCCTCCGCTGACGTTTGCCCTGTGTGTGTTGCCGGTGAATCCGCTGCTGCTACCTTTCTTCCGCCTCCACCACAGCCCCTCCTACTTCATACAGTGTCTAAGTAATGCGAGGGAAGAGCTGCACTCCGGTGATCTTCTTTTCCCCTCTCGGGCGCCATCGAACCGCGCATTCGACTGCTTTTCCAGAAGCGGTGGCTCGGTTCCACGGTCGGCTGCGGGAACTCATGTCCACACCACAATGAGCGGCCCTCCGTCGAATTCAACGTCCTCAGCCGTTATTGGTTAAGGATAGTTGATTTGTGGAAATATGTTGACACGAATGTTGTCTGGTCTTCGCGATTGAACAGGCGTTCGGCAGGTTTGACTTCAACACATCTTATTGCCCTTAGATCTTTCGCGACGCCTACGCCATTCCCTGCCGCTATGCCCCCACCCCGTGCAGGCGGTTCCGCCGACGCCGTGCGCCCGCATCATGTGGTTAGTGTGCGCTCTTCTTTTTTTTTTTTGCATTTGGTCCCGTCACCGTTCTCCACGCGTTGAGGAAAGTGTTGAATGGGTATTTCGTTCATTGTCCCTCCCCCGTCCCCATATCGCAATAAAGGATGCCGTCGATACCCGAGAGGACGCGCAGGGGGCGAGAGGATCCGAAAATGGCGTCCCCCGTCGCCAGGGACAGTGGGTGGTGTTGCCACCGGCCT
>NW_027123003.1:28453-30373 GCF_001457755.1 Trypanosoma equiperdum
CCGATGCTGGGCGGCCATCCGGCTGCTCTGATGCTCGGGGCCCGGGGTGCATGGGGGCGGCTGGCCGCCGCCTTCGCATCAATTAAAGGTTCGTACGCCAGTGGCGGTGGGGACTCCGCGTGTGTGGGGATTGGCCTGTCGCTGCTTTGGCACCGCGGCTGGGGCCCCGCTGTGGGGCCAATGTTTATGACCTCTTACTTTTGCGAGAAACCGGAGGCTCGCGTGGGTCCCATGCCCGTGGAGCACTGCTTCGTCAAAGGTTTGGCCCTGCCTGGTGTTGGTGCTAGTGGCGTTGTGCTGGACCGTTGTTTTTTTTTCTTCCACTAACCTCATGTGCGGACCGGCTCGTCGTGAGTGGTGGGCGGAGCCGGTGCCTGTTGTGAGCGTTTTTGGGATGCTGGTTGTATCTGTTGCCGCGGGGCCGTCCACACCCACCTCCGCTCGTGGGCGGGCCGTATTTTCGTGTGTTTTGTTTGTTTTTACTGGGGTTCGGCTCAGGTGTGGAATGCGGATCATAGTTACGGTGTCGGTCCTTCGGCGCCTGTCGGCGGGTTTGGGTGTCGAGCATGATAAGGCGCTGGTGCAGGTCGCTTTGAACGGGAGGGCCACCACAAAATCTGGTGGGTTGCTTCGGCTGCGGTGTGTGTGTGTGGCCCCCCACTTCGCCGCTGGTCTTTTGTCTTATCTTTGAAGGGTATTTGTCGGGCCGGGGGCACTCGGGGGGCGTGTGACGTACCTCCTTTTATCAATCGTGCGAGGATGAGCGCCCCCCTTTTTTTAAAGGGGGGGGGGCTGGAGAGGGAGGAAAGAAGTTGCCACCGTTGGTGTGGCTCCTTTGGTGGGTGATGGGTGACTTTTGTACCGTTTGTTGGTTGGTATTTGGTTGGTTCTGTCGCTTGGAGGCTATGCTGAAACCCTTGCGCTGCCGGTGCCTACGTATATGTGTGCGTGCGCCTGCATGACCTAGGCGATGCTGAAGCACGCATTTTCTTAGAAGTATGTGCCCCTTTCTCCCCGTCTGGACTTTCTCACTTGCGTTTGTGTTGAAAGCAAAAAATTCCCCTTCGCCTTTCAACTTCTCTGTTAGGATATCGGCAGGATGGCGTTGTTTTCGTGCTTTCGTTGTGGTTACATGTACGAATTTGCGGTATCGAACAGCTATTGTAGGAAGCTTACACTTCGCAATGACCACTGCCCTCGCTGCGACCAGTTGACTCTGTTCCGATTCATGAGTGTGAGTGGGATGGTTGGAAATATGCCATTCAAACCCATCGGTGTCCCGGGTCCCTCGTATGCCACACTATGGTGGCGTAAAACTCGGGAAGGAAAGGAAGCATCTGCTCCACTTGATGCCGTCTGCAAGAGCGATCGTTGGTGAACTTTTTGGCTGCCTCTTTCGCACCATTTTTTTGAGTTCGCGTTGTTGTCGAGTGGTGATGTAAAGAAAACTTAAATAAACCCATGTCACCACTTTCCTTCTTTTTTTTTTTTGATGGTGGTGTGGCTCTTTGTAGCTTTCTTTTGTGTCGGTGAACTTCCATTTTTTTTTTTACCAACAGCCCAACTTTGATGTATCAATATTGATCCGCTTCCCTATGATGAGTTCGGTCTTCATTTCTCTTTGCTCCCCCTTTGGGAATACAGTACACTGCTAGAAGGTTTTGGTGGATACACCGAAAAGACGCCCACATTTGTTACGCGTATAATACCCTTCTTCGGTGGTGAACGTTTCGGTGCAAGTGCTTGGGCGTGCCATTTACTGCATCAAGGTAATGCACAGGCTCCATCACATTCATTTTTTTTAAAAAATATTCTACCCGCCCTTGCCCAGTGGTAGATGAGTAATTAGTGTGATGTCGCTATTCACCGCTCGTTCTGATGGTTAAGTATTTTTCTGGGTTTTCCATGCAAAGAAGATTT
>NW_027123003.1:30383-33098 GCF_001457755.1 Trypanosoma equiperdum
ACTTGAATGTTCACCGGAACACAGGAAATAGGTCGTCGGACGTCCACAGTACATGCCGATGATTAATTGAATGACTAAACTCGTCCGCTTTGCATATGTGGATGATCCCGTTCACTTCTGAAGGTTCCACCATTGTAGTTTTTATGGGGACCTAATGATGCGGATGAGTCACTTCGGATTACTTCAGAGAAATGTGTCTTCTATTGTCCCGTAAGTATATGGGTTTAAGGGATAATTGTCGCAAAGTGGGTGATCGTTATTTTTTTTATTTGTTAAAACTTCTGGTGTATAACAGTGTTCGGATGATTGGACAAGGTTTCTGCTCGTTCCATCTTTACCATTTGCAACATATTTTTAAAAATCGACCTAAATCATTGTAACGTCGTTGTATGCACTTTTGTGCCCTAACAGCATGTTGCATGTAGACTTGCTCTGGGTAAAAGTTTCAGCATGGCGTTGTTTAACCCAACCGGCTGGGAGTGTCTGTACCGTTTTGAGGTGACGTTGTCTGTGGTGACGTACTTTCATGTCGCATTCAGTATTAACTTGTACAACGATGCAGGTGAGGGAATAAAGGGTTGATTCCAACATTTCCGGATGCGTGTTGTACCCGATTTCTACCCTTAAAATCTTCATGATGAAATATAGTATACTGAAGTTAATGTTGTCATTACTAAATTAACATTATTATAATTATGATTTCTTTTGTTGAGACGTCGTTCTGCAGTTATTATTTTGGATAGTACCATAGAAACACATATACTTTTTTTTTGCATCTTTCAGATCTCATTGGTGTGCTGCAATGATTCAAACTGACGATTTGTAGTGTATTTCCGTCAACAGCCTCCTTCGATTTGACTCCGTAGGCACTATGGAGACGTATTTATAATGTCATGTGTTTTTCGAGCATACATAGATGTTTTATTCACCCGATTTACCATCGGCATTGTCGTGAGTACGTTTTTAATTCACACCTGAGCTTATCAAACTCAGCGGAACGGAAATCAACTGACCAGTGCGTTTCCTAGCGTTATCGCTGCTGTAACATGAGGTGAATGGGGAACTTTCCTCTTTATGCTGGTGGAAATAAAATTATTTTTTGAAACATGCATTAATCACAATTTGTCTCGAATTTTATGTTTTAAAAGTATTACACTATGCACTCGTTAACCCTGTTTCTCCCTGGACTTTGTGTTTCTGTGATGTAACCTTTTTGTTGGGGCACTCTTACTGGACAGAGAGCACTCATCGGGGTCCCTGCTTTTTAATTTTTATTTTTTGTAAGAGAGAAACTCTCACACCTATTCCTTTTTTTTTTACACGTGAACGACTGGTGTGAATGGGTTATGGGCTATTCTCCCCTTGTTAAAGTGATCTATCTAATCAGCTTTTTTGTTTTTAAAACTGTGTCTCGAATATGGGACGACCGTGCCCGGGTGCTTCGCATTTACTCGGGTATTCCACCTGCATCTTCCTGACCCCGTTTGATTTGGTTTTTTTCTCCCCACGGTATGTAGGTGAAATATATATCTTATGGGTTTTGAATATCATATGGGAGGGTTTGTTGCAGCGATAGCTTGACGCACGATGTAGTTCGACTTTTTTTTTTTGTACTGCCAGGTTATCCGGAACCCAGGTTTTGTATGCAGGAAAAGAGGCATCGTATATTTTCGCTTCACTTTTTTCATGTAACAACAACTTGTGTGCTACTGTTTCGTGTTGGAAGGTGGACACATGCTTTTCTCAACTAACTACTATTCATTTACTATTGTCCGCCGAGTGTCTCCCTCTGTTTGTAGATTGTTCTGCTATTTGTTTAGTAATCGATTTGGTTGTTTTTGTTTTACGACAAGGAGGAACGTATATGAGTTAGTTTGACCTTTCACCAGATGGTAAGGCTTCTAACTCACTTGTGTTTTCGTGGTAATCAGACAAGGGGCTGTACTTACACACTATGAAAACACACATGGTGTTCGAAACAATGTGTTCTCGCAACCTGAGGATGCTGTTGTCATCTTCCACTTGTTGGCTTAAGGTCGCTTTTGGTGAAGCATGTGGAACCTTAGCGGGACATTTTTGTTTCTTTTTTCCTCTGTCACATCATAATGATGCGGCTTGATTATTTGGTTGCAGTATCCAAATGCTCAAAGGTCGTGACATTCAAAACATTAGGCGTGGTTGGTTAACACTGCTTCAACCTGGAGGTGTTTAAAACATCTTGCATGCGGCGTTCAGTCAATACCCATAAGTGTGAAATAGGCGGTACATTCTGTTAAACTAGGACAAACGGCCGCGTACGCCACCCATCTTTTTCACTTGTCGTCGGGGATGTAATAACAAAAAACGACCACAAAGTTGACGCTAGCCACGAGAACATATACATTGTCGGCCGCTTTCCCCCAGGGACAACGAAGTTACCACGGAACGTTAACCAACATTAAGATGACGAAAAAACGACTGGTTTCTACGACACTGGGTTCAACAAAAGATAAGATATCGAACATATGAGCCAAGAGGGATGTCTACAAAATAATCAAGGTGTACGAATGCGAAGAATAAACGCTGTTACCATCAAATGACATCCTATGAACTACCGCCATTCTGCAAGTTAATAACTGCGTAAATATCCGTAATTGAAAAAAGATTTTGACATAACAGTACAAAAAATTGTTACATTTATAAAACAAAGTCTTCTGAAATTCATGTTTTTTTTTT
>NW_027123588.1:0-2436 GCF_001457755.1 Trypanosoma equiperdum
TATTTATTTTTATTTATTTTAACAGGAATGTTTCCGAAAAGAAAATGAGGCCACTTTCTTTCAAATTCATTCAACTCTCTATCAAATATGACAAGACAAAATAAAAGAAAGAAAGAAGAGTATATGTAAGGACGCATTTGAATGCCGGAAATCCTTTTTTTTTCTATAAAAGAAAAAAAAATTTTTTAAAAAGCAAAAAAAAAAAAAGAGTCGCCGCATGAGTGGCAAAATAATTAAAAAAAAAAAGCAAAACTCCCTTCAGTTATTTCATCATTTTCGATTCATCGTTAAACATATTGAACGCGCATCGAAATGATTAATATCACTATTATTAATATTGTTATTATTTTCTCTCATCTATGTCTTTTTGTTGTTTTTGCTGTTGTTTTTACTGTTTTAAAAGAAAAAAAAAGAAAAAAAAATTATTCTCCTTTTTTCACCTTTCCCTTTCCCTTTCCCTTTCCCTTATTATTATTCTTATTCTTTTCAAATTATAAACATTTCCCCTCCTCCTCCCCCCTCCCCTTTCGCTCCTGAGAAGAGCGAACATCACCCCAGAGAATATTCATATATGCATTTTTGTTCAAATTTATAACCTTAAAAATATACTTTAAGTAAAAGACAATTCCGCAACACGCCATGGTTATAACAACGAGGCATCAAAAAGAAGAAAAAGAAGGAAAAAAAAACACATTTACAAATAAATAAATGAATAAATGAATAAATGAATATATATATATATATATAAACTCTCTTTTCTTTGGTTTGTGTATAGGTGTATATATATATATATATATATATGTGAATGAGAAAGTGACTACCTTATGCATGACATTTCCTTAGCGGGGATGTTCACGATTTTGTGGAACCGAGAATTATACCACCAGGCTTCAAAATCCGCGTTGAATTATCAATAAGATTCTCAGGTGTATCATTCAATGCTTTAGACACTCTGCACAAAAGCGAAAGCGATCCATATATATCTTCTCCCTTCTGATATTTGTTATCATCAACATGAACGAAACCTTCTGCATTATCATTGTGGAACCCCACTTCAGTAAGCCACACATCGAAGCAATAAATAACAGCGGGGAAAAGTATGGAGGCATTTAGTTTTTGTCTACCATCACCACTCACACCCATTGCCAATAATAAATCTCCAATAATCGTTTGACGGATTTGACTTGCATCATCTCCATATTCAAGTCCCATGGGTTTGCAGTAATCTCTCAATGTTCCTACGAAACTTTGATAATTCTTAAGCATTTTTGTGCGCCTTTGCTGCTCACTTGAAATGCATTGAAATGTACAAATGTCGGTGGTTTGTTCCACTTCCGTATGTGTGACAGCGCCGCCACCACCGCTTGAATCCGATGGCGTTTCATTATAAATAAATGTTGTGGGAGGAATAATTTGATCTTCTTTTGATTCCCCAACAAATATGGGACGGTCGTAAGTGCCAATAAAAAAATGATGTGAAGCTTTATATGATTCAGCCACACAACTCCGCCGGCTCGCATCCTCCGAGTTTCCGTCCATTTGATTTTTGTTTTTTTATTTTTAAATTATTCCACAAAATTAATTAATCAAAGATATCTCGTTTTATTTTTATTTTTTTGTTTGTTTGTTTTCTTTTGTTTTTTTATCTTCTCTTTCTTTTTTGTCTGATTCGATTAACACTCAGTTGTTGCCAAACCTTTTCGTATGCACGTATAATTGCCTTCCTACGCATACGTGCGTGTGTGTGTTTTAAAAATAAAAAATAAAAAGGTAACCGGAGAAGAATTCTCATTTTGGATTCAGTACAAATAAATAAATAAATATATAGATAGATAGATAGACATAAAACTTATTTTTTTAAAAAAAGAAAAAAAACACAAAGATCAGAGAGCACAAAATTAAATTAAAATAAAATAAAAGCTGTGAAACAAGCACCATGGCTGGGCACAACTTAAGCACTAAAACACACCAACTGTTGTCGGTAGTGTTGTCTCCCACATAAACACGCACACCGCATAAGCATAAGCATAAACACGCATGTGAATATATGAGTGTATTTATACATTTATTTATGTTCATATATTTATGTATATTTATTTATTCGTACATTTGCATATTTGTTTGCCTCACTGTACTAAACGAAGGGGGGCGGGATTTACACCTCCCTTTATTTTATTTCATTAGTTTATACGTCTATTAATCTTCTCCCAAAGCATTTTATTTTCCTCTTTTTTTTCTTTTCTTTTCTCTTATTTTTATTTTTTTTAAAAAAAAACAAACTCTCCTTTTCCCCACTCCTCTCACGTTTATTTGCATTCTTCTGTTTTTAACTAACTATTTCTTACTTATTCTTCATATGGTAAATCTTGTCCTTTTTTTTTATGTTTTGTTTGTTTGTTTAATTTCCCCATTTTCCTCCTCTTTCTTTTTTTTTTT
>NW_027123588.1:2463-6103 GCF_001457755.1 Trypanosoma equiperdum
AACAAACAAACAAAACATAAAAAAAAAGAGCAAACAAGAAGTACAAACAGAAGTGAGGAAAAAAAGAAGAAAAAAAAGCCTTGAGTAGCACCGTAGGAAAACAAAATAAAGATTAAAAAAAAGAAAAAGAAAAAGAAAACCGATAACAAAAATATGACATTGAGGTTGAGGGAGAATGAAAGGATAATTTATTTTATTTATATTTTTTTTAAAAATTCAAAAAGAGAAACTCACAACGAAGTGGAAAACGAAAGGGGGGGAAACAGAAGCATCTAATTTTCGGTTTGTTTTTTGGTTTTTAGTTCTTGGTTTTCGGTTGGATTTAATTAAATCAGAAAGGACATCATCAACATCACAAAAAGCATGTGGGAAACAGTAATCTCCAAGAAGTGTAAAGGAGAAAGTGGAGAAAAAGGGAGCAAAGAAGGAGGAAAAAAGAAAAAAAAGAAAAAAAAGCGCAATAAGAATACAATTCAAAAAAAAAAAATCGAGCTACTCTGCATTGTAACCCGATTCCACTGCTTTTGCTTCTTCAATGGAAGGAGACGCAACTAATGGTTTCCTTCCCCTTTTCTTTTTAACACTCATCCCTCCCCCTTCTCCTTCATTAGGCGTCACCCTATTCCCAAGCTGATGTCTGGATAACTGAACAGGCTCCAATACGGGGTCGATAAATTCTAACTTTAGGTTCACTGGAGTAACTTTGGGGTGAAGCACTGTTACTTTTAGGAAATTATCCAGCGGAACTCGTTTTGTTCCCAACATCGTTACATTCGTATCTATTATGTTAGGTGACATTGACAGGAGTGTTGGCGCTGTGTTTAATGTTGCAGCTTTTGTGATTGCAAATTCGCTCATTTCCGCTTTACGAGAATGTCCCCGCCTGCTGATGGGTTCGCTCTCAACAACTTTAACACTTCCTTGAAGGGCCAATTGTTCCATTCGCCATCGCTTTCGTGCGTGTTTGGCAGCCATTTCATTCGGTGACGGTGTCGTTGGAACTGAAGTTGGGGTTGCTGGAGGTGTGCCCACTGGCGTTTGTAAAAATGCACCCGCTTCTTGTGCTGATGTAAATTCTTCTGGTGTTGCTACCGTTGGTTCCTCTGCTCCTACTGCTATTGCTTCTGCAGCCGCTGTAAACTGTGGTGGCTCGTCAATTAATATTTCATGCTCTTCGGTGAGGCTTGTCATTACTGTTACTGTTACTATTTGTTGCTATTTGTTGATATTATATTGGTTGCCAGCGGGTCCCCAATTTACACCTGCAACTTCCCCTTCTTTCCCGCAAATGCCTATTAGTTTTGTGTGTTGGGATAATGGCGTCTCCACAACTGCTATAACAACACTTTGCAAAACTAGGTTCCTCTACACCAATCTATCTATGCACCACTTAAATAATGAAAAGGGGGGAGGGAGTCACCCGTTCGTCCGCCCACCGTCACTTCCTACGATAAACACCAAACTGAAGACTGAGGGAAGGAAATAATCATAAGATAAGCAAAGCACTGCTTCAAAAAAAAAAAAAAGAGAAGGAAAAACAGAAGCTGAGAGGCGTCACGCCACACATGCAATGTAAAAAAAAAGAAAGAAAGAAAGAAAGAAATCACACAAACACACACACACACACAAACGAGTTGTTACATAAACATATCACCGAGTACTCACCAAGGCACATGTGGAAGTGTGTGAAATACAACTTAACCCTCTCAGCATTCACGTCATTCTGCAAACCGTTTCGGCATTTGCAGCCGTGTGAGACAGTACCGCTAACAACACAAAAAGTGCCGATACCGACACCCCGTAACCGGTTAAAGGAGGTGCGAAAAGCGAACATCACAGGTGCTAAAATTAAAAAAAAAGAAACAAAAAGAAAAACTATTGCCTTTCTTCCACTCTGTGTGTGCTACCTCTCCTCTATTAACCGGACTGAAGGCAGTGGATGATACAGCCCATGTGTACTTGTGTGTTTTGCCTGCGTACAAATATACATGTATGTATTTATTTATCAAAACAACATGCTGGGTAACAAGACGCGGGCTGGAGAATATGTTACAGCACTAATATTCCCTCCCTCTACGATACGGCTCCTCCACACGATGTTTCGCGGCGTCCTCGAGCCCACAATCACCACATCAAACACACATGGTTGCCATTCGTTTGCACTCCAAATGCCTAAGCTGCTGTTATCGGGGTTTCACACAGGAAACTGCGTTTGCTGTTGCCACGTCACTTTTTCAAAGGAGGAGCTACCGGAATTATCATGACTCAATGCTTGCGTTGCATAATATCGAAAGAACGGCTGAGCTCAAAACTATTTTTGACAACTCTCGCGTCACCCACGGAAGCAGGGGTGGGGGAGGGTTTCCAGTGATTTTGAGCCTTGTTGTAAAAGTAAAAAAAAAAAACAACACAACAACCAACTTGCGCAAACACTACCTCTCCACCAAACAAAACGCATAAACTAAACGGAACCGGCCATCGTGCACGGACCGCAGCCTCTGGAGGAGATCGTGTTATTTCATTCCTTTCCCTATGAAAAAGGCACATGTTAGCCGTTTAACAACCGTGTCGCCCAAACTGGATTATTGCCGGATGTAAAGGTGGCATTGACACTTAGTAAGGGGTTGCCAGCAGGTAGTGAGAAGGTAGAATATAGGTGCGCATGTATATCACTCCAACAACACTCATAGGCAAAGCGAAGTTAAGTGCTGTCAAAACCACAAACCGACTTCAACACGGAAGGAAGAGGGGCAGAAACCCGTTTTCATTTTCACGCCTAATGGCCACTTCAAGAGGCAATTTTATCATCATTTCTGTTTGGAAACCCATCCCCAGCCATCTGCACCGCCAGCAACCCCGGAAGCAACGCTGCAGCGTTGCTTGAACATTACAAGGAGTCTTTTACCAACCGTTTTGCTCCTCTACAACCTCCATTACACACGCTCTGTTTGCAATCGCATTAAAGTCCTTTTTCAGCTCCCGCAGACACCGGACGGGGGCCGCCAGTAATGCCGCTCTGCCTCGAATATGTTCAGCATTCTCCGCCGACACGATTGTTCGCATTCAGGTGCGTTGCCTTGTTGTTGGTGATGTTGGTATTTTTGCCTCTTTTCATCCTTCACGCGTCCTCCGCTTCTGTCTCATGGAAGGCCTTATATTGTGTCCTTTTTGGTTCCTTTGTTTTCGATCTCCTCTATCCAGAGTCTTCCACTTACACTCTCCACCTTAGTCCTCTTGTAAGCTTTTCTGCCTCCTATTTCATTTACCTTTCTCAGTCTCTGTGTCACTCCCGTCTTGATTCCCACTGATATCCTCCGTACCTACAAAATGTGTCATTTATTTCACCCGTTCGCAGTTTGGCCCTCGGCCCCACTTTGCCGATGGCTTATTTCAGCTCCTTCGACTATGACCGCTTACATGCCCTATTCCCCGTTAGTTGAATCATCTTGTACATTATTTCCTGCAATCCCTATACCACCTTTTCGATTTTAACTAGGGACATAGAGGCATCTACCAAGTATCGGTTAGCGGTACGTAGCCCAGTCACCTCTGCGCGACATATGGGACACACAGTTGCAGTTGAAACACAACCTCGGCAAAATATATGCGTACACGGCAATAGTTCTACAGGATCTGACCA
>NW_027124408.1:0-597 GCF_001457755.1 Trypanosoma equiperdum
CGAACTGGCATCGGCGTTGCATGCAGCACTGCAAAACAAACCAACCACCGTGCAAGAACTAGCCGACGTCATTGAGACCGTCATCGGACAACCAGAAGGGCAAGCCGCTGCGCGAGGTGTGCTGCTAGCGACAGGTAAAGCAGCTGACAAGTCTCTAAGCGCTGACGAAGTGGCGCAATTAGTATTTAACATCAAGCCAGGCGAGATAAAAACGAAATTTATCGTTAAACTGGAAGCAGACTCAATCACCATAAATGCTGCAAACCCTGCAATCAAAGGAACCACAAAGGATTTAAGCAAAACTAACTTTGATGAAGCTCTAGTCTATTTTTATGCCAAGAACCAGAAAAAGGCAGCAGCGGCTTCACCAGGAGCTAAACCCGAAGGAGAGGCTAAAACAGATGCGGCAGACAAAACTGAAAAGAAAGACGGGGATAATAAAACAACCACAAACACCACAGGAAGAAATTCTTTTGTCATTAACAAGGCACCTCTTTTGCTGGAATTTTTGCTTTTTTAAGTCCCTCTCCCCATCTTTTTAAAAATTTTTCCTTTTCTAAATTCTTGTTATTTGATATATTTTAACACTTTTGTAAA
>NW_027124408.1:607-2155 GCF_001457755.1 Trypanosoma equiperdum
ACTTTTAAAAGTGTAATAAAATCTGAAAATATTGTAACATGTGCATGATAATGGCCTATGAGTGTAATGTAATAAGATAAATGGGTATGAATTGTTGGTACTTATATGAAATCATCTAATTTGTTTATTTTATTTATATCATCGGTATTAGGAGTATATTATGGTTGTGAAAATAATGATAGGAGAGTGCTGTGAGTGAGTGATCACTAATATACAAGGACTTGTGGTGATGAATAAATGCCTAACCAAAATATAATTACTTAAAACAATTTAAAAGGTGAAATAGGGTAAGTGAGTGAACAAGAATAAAAACTGAGAAAGAAAGGAAGTGGAAAAGAACGGAGAATATTAGGGAAAATGCAGAAAGACGGAGAAAGAGAGTGAATGACAGTTGAATATGCAGAGGTTGATGCACAAGAACTACGATAGAAACGATTGCACTCAAATATACTTATGAGTGGATAAAAAAGAAAGAGAGACAGGTTACTCATAACCCAAATGAAGCTGCTACAACACAAACTAAGAAATAGTGCATTGTGGAGGCTAATAAAAGCATAATTGCCAAAAATCTTCAAAGAACTCTCTAAAGAATGCATTATTATTGCTCAAAGAGATATTATGGATACGCAGGAAATTAATACAAAGAATTCAGTTGATAAACGTTGAACATTTCGTGTAAAAGCGTGTATCGTATCAAAAGTAACAAAAGAGTTGAATTAGAGGTAAATAAACCAGGTAATGACTGCAATGAACATTTCTAAAAGTTTCTAAATCAGCAGTAAATTTGGAGAGAACCAAAACAGGCAGAAGAATGCCACAAACCACCAAAGGAGTAGAAGAAATAAAGATTTTTTACTTTCGAAAGAGAGTGTAGGTACAGTAATGTTTAGCGCGCCTTATAGGGAAACAGCGTGGGAAAGTTATTAGATAGCAGTAAAGTATTTGTTGTTTTATAGAATAAACGTTATAAAGGGATGATCAAACAACTTAAATGGCTGAATTATAAGATTAGAGTTGACATGACTTAGAATACAGCAACTGATTCTATAATACCAAACAGAAACAAGTAAGGTACAGTGACTCCCAGGAGTACCCCATTCCCTTACAACTTTCTGTCCAATTACTTTCCAAAAAACGAAATAAGTATCAGCATAGAGACAAAAAAATAGTGCAAATGGAAGAAACGCTAGAATGTAACTTCCAATTATAAAAAGTATCCAAAAAAAAGCAGCAGCAATATCCGTACAATGCTTGGAGTGTTCATGCAACAGATGAAGACAAATCAAATAAAATATAAAGCTGAATTGTAAGCGCGGCTAGAACTGCCGATCACAAATGAACTGTGGATTTAAGGCGGGAAGTACAAAAATATTTAAAAGAATAGCGGCATTTTAAACAAACGTTTGTAGATATAACATCATACCTGGTTGTAATTGGGCTATTTAATCTGATGGAAAGTCCATATATTAAGAATTAAAACTAGAAAGCACGGATTAATCACAAAGTGCTCCGGCGTTCTTACATTGGTAGAATAATAGAGGAAATGGA
>NW_027124408.1:2165-4016 GCF_001457755.1 Trypanosoma equiperdum
CATGTGAGGATTAACATAGCTTGAAAATATATAAATATCCTTATAAAAAACTTGTTTTCAGGAGATGCCAAGTGATAACGATACATTTTTCTTGAATGGAGTTAAACTAACACAGTTCATGACAATGCATCGTATTATCAAACGTCTCAAAGTTGTACCACGAAAAATATTTTTAGAATAAGTAATCACATTTGTTTTGGCGTCAAAAATAAACTCCAGAACAGCCAAAGACGAAAATGCAAAGGAGTTCAGGGACATGTGCACATTACGCAATCTTTTAATTCACCCTATAAGGAGACTACAGCTAACGGATGGCGCTGGCACAGCAGTAAAAGAGAGAAAAACTTAAATGGAAGCGGCCTTTGACCAAATTCTGAAGCTTAACATGACAGTTCTAGAAGCGAAAGTTGCCACTGCCTTGGTGGTAACCGACCGGGCACCAGTTCTCTTGTTAAAGATTATTTCAAACAAATACCACCAGATGTCGTCAACAAGATGATAGCAGACTATGCCAAGCTGAAGAGTGGGCAGGCCCCTTATGACGTCCTCAAAAAAAGATTCACCATACCTGTACCCGAATACGCCAAGGAGGAATTACAAAGCGTGTTCCACCAACTAACACAAGAAGCACTGTAAGCGAGGAAATGAGGCATCGACAAGAGAGTTCTCTAGGAAGCAATAGAAAAAACCGCAAGGGTGGACATGGTCAGCGCTTTATACGGTAGCCACAATAAACCAGGCGACCTGGTGAAGCTAAACCCAGTTGAGGCATTTAGCTTCGAAATGACTGACGACAACATGCCCTGAGGCGGCACCGATCGGGATGCCGTGTGCAACGCGGCAAAAGACTCAACTAAAAAGCAGGACGGCTATAGTCTGACCACAGGGATGACCTCTCATTGTGCCGTCAAAAACCAACTAGCCGCCACAGAGCCATGCGGGACAGAAGGCGACGCAGCCGCAGCAACAATAGGTGACAGCGGTAAATCAAAAAAGGTATCAAAATTCTGGAAAGTCGTGGAAGCGAAGTGTTCTGGCCTGACAGGGACGACTTTGGGCCACACAACGCCAGCAGCTTTGGCAACAGCAAGGGAGGCGATCTTCAGACACCTGGGGACCAACTACGAAGCAGCGGCACAACCAGACCAAACAGGGTTAGTGCTAAAGCGTTCAAATTTTCTTGGCTACCACATCCTTGGAACCACGGCTGCGGATTGCGACTCAAGCGCCGCGATGAACAGCGCCGCAAAAGGGATATGCATAGACTACACGGCACTTCTTTGATCAAATGACGGAATAACCTGGGTAAGCGCCGTAAAGCAAGCAGAAGCCAAACTAGAAGCATTAAGCACTATAGCAGCCCAAGAACTCAACACACTAACGACCATACAAACTCTCTACACACAGATGTCAAGTTTATTGTTGCTCGGAATATCGCAAAACCACAATTTAGCAAGCACCACAACCCAACCAAAGAAGTACACAGAAGTAGACTGCAAACGACACACAACAGCCACATCCTGCACGAAAAATAACTGCAAATAGGATGGCAAAACTGAAACAGAAGGAAAGTGCACAGTAGATGAAAGTAAAGTTACACAACAGGAAAACACAGAAGGAGCAGGAGATGAAGCTGCAACAACAGAAATACGCAAGAGTAAGAACAAGGATGACTGCAAATGTCCGAAATGAAAATGGGAGGATAACAGATTGTAAAGATTCTAGTTTTCTCCTAAGAAATCCGCTCTGAGTATGGCTTCTGCTTTTGTGAGTTTTGTAGCATTTTAAGGGTACTAAAATTCTAAGGATGTTTTCTAAATTTAATGAAATTTACTTTTTGAGAGAATAAGT
>NW_027124408.1:4026-4660 GCF_001457755.1 Trypanosoma equiperdum
GTGCAAATTTTGAAAATAAGAAAATTTGGCATGAAAATAACCTATAAATACAAATAAATGGGTAATAGAATACAAAAATAAGTGCTATCATGGAATTATATTGTCTTATTTTCTGTGTTTTATGTGTATTAGCTGAGGTTATAACAATAATAATAGAAGAGTGTTGTGAGTATGTACATACTAATATTATAATGAGAGTTTTAGTAAACGCAGAATAAACGGAGGGAAGAAAGGCACTCGAAACAATAAAAGTTTTGAATAGGGGACGTAAGTGAGAGAGAATATGGTATAATTATCGAAGGTAAAGCACAAACACGACAGTGGGAATCAAAATACACATGAAGATGATTGGAAGGGGGAAATAATGGGGATAAAATGCCTAGCGTACTGTTTTAATTCTGTAGTTACATCTATAGGGGCCAGGCGCTACATGTGTAAATCATCTAAAGCACTACTACTAATGTTCTCTTGATAACAATTTGAAGAATGCATTATTTCCACTCAAAGAAACATCATGGAAAACCAGCAAACTAATATTGACACTTATGTTTATAAAGAATAACTAATGACACGAAAAGTGTAACTATCTGCCTAATTAACGTAGCTGATATAGAGGCCTCACTACCAGAAACTA
>NW_027123277.1:0-385 GCF_001457755.1 Trypanosoma equiperdum
AAAAAAAAGAACATAAGAATTAGTCTTCGTTGTGTAATCTTAACTGGCGCCTTCAAAATAAAAAGTACAAGAGCAGAAAAGAGAAAAAGGGGAAAAAACAAGTAGAGTAAACGCAAAAAAAAAAAGGCATTAGAAACACGGGGTGAAGGGTTTCGGTGAAGTGATTTAACGAGTGGACGAACGAAAACAAAAAAAAACAAAAAGAAATGAAAAGAAAAAAGAAAAAACAAAACAAAACAAAACAAAAAAAAGGGGGAAAAATACGTCTCTTCCCTTTTTCTCTTCCCCTCCCCACCACCACCGGAGACACGGACACGCACACTTTCTACTCCCTCAAAACTCTTTTTCAAGAAAAAACCTAAATTATATATATATATATATATAT
>NW_027123277.1:395-3029 GCF_001457755.1 Trypanosoma equiperdum
AAGATGAGATAAGACAAGATAACATGGGAAGACAAAAAAAAAATGTTTCTGCAACGTGTCTACTCTTTACTTCCCGAGGTGTTTTTGTTTAGTGTCTGCCTGCAACGTCATGTAATTATTTCCTTTGTTAGCACAAATACACAAACACAAATACAAACACACATTTCTGATTGTTTGTACTGTGGTTTGTCTTTTATTATTATTACTAATAATAATAATATTAATATCATTATCACTTTGCTTCGTTTCGTTTGGTGTTCGTTTATTTTTTTTTTTCACTTATTTATAACGTGGAACGTCCAATAGCGTGACAATACACAAAGGAAGGGAAGAGAAGAGAAGAAGAGGAGAAGAGGAGAAGAGAAGTTTCAGCGAGTGTATCGAAAGGCATTGGCAAATAAATACACATATTTGGAGGCATTGCAGTGCAAAAAAAAAAATAATAAATAAAGAAAGGGAAGAGAAGAGAGAGAAAGAGAAAGAGAAAGAGAAAGAAAGAAAGAAAAAACAACAACAACAACTGGTATTTGTTTAGCGTGACGGAACACAAAGAAGGAATTAGAGCCACGCGCAAATGGCGGATATGAAGAAGGTAACAGTTGCGGTTCGAGTCCGGCCCATTTTGCGCGATGGCATCAGTCAAGCACATGTGCAGGAGAAGTTTGAACTTGAGGCCATACGCCGTACCGGAGACACAACACTAAAAGTAGAGTTGGAGCGACCCGGTGAGCCCACACGCGGCAGCGCCTTCACATTTGATCACATCTTTGACCAAGAAAGCACACAGTTGGATGTGTACGATGAGGCCGTTGCAGATCTCGTTGATATGAGTTTAACAGGCGCCAACTCAACAATTTTAGCTTATGGCCAAACTGGCTCTGGGAAAACGTTTACGGTACTCGGTGATGTGAAACCCAACCCACTGGAGGATGATTTGCTCACGAAAGACAGCGGCATGTTCCTTCGAGTGCTGAGCGATTTGATGGAGTACAAACGACGCCAGCTTGCGCGTGGTTTTCATGTGGTAGTGGGTCTCAGTTGCGTTGAGATTTACAACGAAAACATACGCGACCTCTTTGGTGGCACGCCAAACTCACCACCGCCCTCCATTAAGGCAGTGATGATTGGTGAGGAGGTGTTGTTGCCATCACTCATCATAAAGGAAATGACATCACTTCAGGCCGTCTTCAGTGAAATCCAGTTGGCCATTTCCCGTCGTAAGAGTCGATCCACAGAGGCAAATGCCGTCTCGAGCCGCAGCCACTGTTTATTTCTTATTGACATCCTCCAGCAATCGACAACGGCACCCGCTCCGTCACTCACCGCCATTCTGCAAACAAAGAAAGGCACAAAAGATGTGGAAGCCAAACGGATTTCTACTTTGAGTGGCATCAGCAATAAAAACGGTGCCCCCATCGAGTTGAAGCCTGGCGAGTTGCCCTTCGATGGGATGGTTTATCGTCTTCAAGGCCAGAAGGAACCGATTTATGGCAGTAAAATTCTTCTAGCGGATTTGGCTGGAAGTGAGAAAATATCGCGTAGCGGCGTTACTGGTGAAGGACTGGCGGAAGCCACAGCCATCAATAGCAGCCTCACTGCTCTCGGGAATGTCGTCCACAGTTTACATGAGGGCGGTTATGTGAGTTACCGCACCTCTAATTTAACGCGGCTTCTTAAGCCCACCTTTAGCCATCCCAACTCGCGTGTGTTGCTTTTATCGCAGGTATCGCCCACGCAAATGACCTTCGACGAGACCATCAGCACGCTTCACTTTGCGAATAAAGTGAAGGCAATGAAAGTAACCACATCCACCGGAATGGAGGCGGACAAAATTCAATTCGAATATGTGGAAGCCGGTCGCACGTACGATGGCCTCCTGGCAGACCTCCGACTTTTCGCCGTAGAGCAACAGACGAAAGTTGGCGTCATTAGGCGCCGATGCCGTCAGAACGATGGTTTATTTTATGCCCCGCTTCCGAGCGGTCGGGCGGGTACACGAGAGCGACGGCAGGCATTCATTGAATCTATTGGTGCCAATAAAGCCGCTACTGAGGAGCGAGAAGCGGGAAAAGTTGCGCGGGAGCGGGAAGCAGCGGCTTGGGAAGAGGAATTACGGCGCAAACGCAAGGATGGTGCGGAATCGGCGGCTGCCACACATGCGCAACTTTTACGTGAGGCGAAAGAAGGACTAGCGGCAGAAGAAAAGGCAGTGAAACATCAGGCAATGCAAGAGGTGCAACATGCGCAAGCTGCCGGAGCAGCGAAGTTACAGGCGGAAGAGGAGGCGTCACGTGCTTTACTGTTGGGTCGATTTGCACAAGTGATGAGTGACTTTTGCCGTGCTCGGTTGCAAGAAGCAGCACGTGTGGAAGAGGAAATTAGCAGAGAACTCAACAGCACTCGAATGGCTTCATCATCAGGTGGTAATGGCAGCGGTGCTGCTTCTGAAGTGCCTGTAGAAGATTTGGAGTATGCGGTTTCATGTTGGGGACACTCAATCGCAAAGAAATTCTACACGAACTGTGCTGAACTGCGGGAACTACAGTTGCAAATGTGCATGATAGGAAGAAGTTGCCTCACGATGGAGCGTTGGAAAGCGGAACATGTCGGAACCGCATGAAGGCAAAAAAAAAA
>NW_027123277.1:3041-3183 GCF_001457755.1 Trypanosoma equiperdum
GAGGGAAGGAGAAATTGTTTAAAATGATTCACTTCTTCCCTTCTTCCTTCCCTCTTTTCATTCCTTCTTTTTTTTTCTTCTTATCCTGCTACTGCTGTGATGTCATTGACGTTGAAACACCTTGTGTCTCCATAAATAAATA
>NW_027123277.1:3216-3491 GCF_001457755.1 Trypanosoma equiperdum
ATATATGCCCGTGTGTGTATGTTTGTGCGTAAGCTCTTATTTTATTTTTAACTTTATTTGATTAGTCCACATGTCCTTCCGCATAGTTAATGTAATGACATCGGGAAAGGAAATAGAAAGGTCGGGAACTATACGTTTATCTGTGAGATTATTTTATTTTTTATTTTTGTTGTTGTTTGTAGTTTGTTGTTGTTTTCCTCTTCATTTACCCAATTCTTTATTCATCAAACGTATGGTGAGAGATGGGAAAAGAGAGGGAAGGAGAGAAAAAAAAA
>NW_027123277.1:3504-7235 GCF_001457755.1 Trypanosoma equiperdum
TGTGAGTAATGGAACATTGAATTGATTTTAATTCAGGCGCATTCGAATTTGAAAGTTTCGAAAGAAGAGTGGGGAGGAAGAAAAAAAAAAAGAATACAACAGGGAGAAGGAAAGGGAAGTGTATCGAATAGGATAAGAAAAGCTAAATTAAATGAACGCATATGGAAACTCATGCATGTTTGTACAAACATACATGAGTTTCCGAGTTTCCCTACGTGCATTGCTTATGCCTTTTCTGTTTTTTTTCCAACATTTTTCTGATGATGAAAATAATAGTAATGAAAAAAAAAACAGAAAAGGGGCTGGAAAGGGAAGGTAGATTGTGATTAAAGTATCAAATAGGTACATGTCATTTCTCTTTTTTCCTTCTTGCGCTGCAACACTCAGTAAATATATATTATATATATATTATATAATATATAATCATCTACATTTATTTGTTTGTATGTTATATGGATATGATACATGTAATCCCTTTTCCTACACTCACACACATCTCACGTGTTCCTCCGCAATAACGAGGGAGGGGGGGGGAGAAGTTGAATGGCTGTAATTTGTCATCGCAGTCAATTACGAACGTATTAAGTTTTCATAGAATAATGGAGTGAAAAGAGAAGAAAAAAAAACGGGAATGAAATGGAGAGGCGTCTGAGCTTGTCCAATGACTTTTCTGTCGTTCCGGCTTTTGTTCATATATGTTGTCTCTTGTCATTATTATCATTATCAATATTGTTATTTTGTTTTGTTTTTTGCTTCGTATGCCCCACCCCCATTGCTTAGATGCATAGAAGCTTGCCACATAAAATAAAATAAATAAATAACGGCCCATAGACATATAGGTGATATACACTTATACGAATTTGTTTCTATTCACACACACACACACACGTATATATACGCTTATATTAAGAAGAAGGAAAGAAAAAGATAGGTAGATTAATAGGATAACTCGAAAGAATTGTGACGGACTGTGCTCGTGCGTGTGCCTGTACGTGTGGTGGACGGCGGTAGTTTTGGCTTTAAATTAAAAGATGAAAGTTCCAATAGGCATCTTGCGTTATGCTGAGGAAATAGCGGCTAGTGATGCTATTAATGGTGTTGCCATTTGTGTAGATATGGATGACATTTTTCGTCGAGCCGTGGCTTGCAGCCGGAAGAATGTTAAAAGTGCTGGTCCCTTCGATTCGTCTGCCATTCCGCTTCCGCCTGCGTTGGGTCAATGCGTTGGGCGTGTCATCACTAAACTTTATGATGCCGTTAAATGGCTCTTGGATATGAAAGCCAAATGTGTAGCGCTTGTCTTTGGTGTAACGGACTCACTGGAGGAAGTGGCACTTCTTATGCAAGTCTACAAACATGTGATGGATCTCGTAGCGAGTCTTTCTGAACGTTGCCAAGTGTATGTGAACCGCAGCGGCACAGCGCTAATTGGCATTCAGGCTCTACTCTCCAATTGTCCGAAGAAAAGTGTAAATAACAAAAAAAAGTGCGGCCTACTTCCACCGTGGAAGCGTTCACTGGTGTGCACATCCGATCCGTTAGGTGGGTTTATGGGGTTTAATTGCATCGTGAACTTGCTTTCGCTTTGTCACGGGAAGGAGCCTTCTATAGTTAAAGCATCAAAACTCGTCGGAAAGTGTAAATTGGATGATGCGGCGTCGCTACCGGTTTTTGCTCTCATTGCCAGTAAAAAGGTTTCAACCACAGACACAACACCATACCATATGAAAAAAGAAGATAGGAAGGAAATTGCTCTACCTATTAACTCCCGGAAGGGTTTGCTCTCCATTGAATTACTTAAAGATGTTGGATTACTGCCATCAGAGGAGTACCGAGAGGAGGAAGCCCGTCATTTGTTGTTTCAACTTAAGGCCGCGCTTGCTGATTTGCGTGCTGAATGCATCAACCCGCCAGAGCTCTCCACAATGACAAAACACCAATATTTGCTCCCGATATTGTTCCATCGCATGCATCACAGCACGGTGCGGTTGGGGAAACGGCACATGCACGATCGGTTCTCACGAGCACGTTCCATCATTTTTCACACCCTTCTCACAGGCAGACTTGCACGAATTATTTATGAAGATAGTTCTTGTGCTGATAGTAATCGTAATGATGCCGCTGCAGCAGAATCACAAATTATCCGATGCCGCGTGGAGGACCCGAACCACATTCAGTACATCAAAAGCCCATCCACCAGGGTTTTGAAAGATGTGCTGAAGTTGAAAGTCGGTGACAGCGAGGAAATGACGTCGGCCATTACGGCCAAAGAACTTGAAGATATACGACGCATTCCAGAGCATCTTCAGTTATATGCTGCAGCTCTTAAAATACTCTACCGCACCGGGATTTTGACAGAGATGGTTTGTCGGGCGGTATGCCGCGCCATAGTTTCGGTAACCCATGAGAAATACGATATTTACAATGATGATATGCACCATAAGAATAACAGGAATGATGAAAGCATTGTCGATGAGGAAAAGAATAAACGACCATCACCACAGGAAATATATGACGGGCTTCAGGAGTTGCACGTGTGCTGGATATACGCCGCCCTCGCCAATGACATTTTGCATCCTTCTGAAATAAAACCAAACCTTTCACCCACGCCACTGGTGCGGTACACCGATGCGTCAAAGGAGAAGGATGAGGAGGAGGAGGACTTGAAGTATCTCACATCTGTTCTCTTCGTCTGAATACACAATCCTCAGTTTTTAACTGCTACACGTTTTTTTTTTTGGGGGGTTTTCATGCACATTTGCGGCAGACACACACACACACACACACACATATAAATAAATAAATATATATATATATATCATACCTGTGCTCCCACCGCACAACATGGATTCCTTATGATATAATTTTTTTTTTAAAAATTCGTTCGGTTGTTCTTTTTATTATTTATTTGTTTATTTATTTTCATTGATTCCCCTCTCTTTCTTTTTTTTTCCTGTGTCTGTGTATGTCTCTGTGTATGTGTTTCTCTCGGCTTGTACATTTATTATAGTCGGATGCAGCGGAGGGGGAGGAGGAAAAAAAAAACAACAACAACAAAAAAATAAGTTTAACGTGTGAACTGCGTGTTTTTGCGAGTATATTTTTGAAATAAAGCGGTGAGGCAACTTGTGGGAATAACACACAGAAAAATAATAGCACAGTAGGAAGTTGGGGTATTGTTGTACTTTCATACTTTTGTGATTGTGATTGTTTTTTTTTCTTTTTCTTTTTTTTTTGTTGTTGTTTGATGTTTGTTTGTTTGTTTTTTTTGTTTTTTAAAAAAAGAAAAAAATTTATATCTTCCCCCCCCCCCTTTCATGAGAGTTTTTCCTCATCTCTTATTTCCTGTTATGATGTGATGTGTGAAGATCTTACATCATATGGTCATGAAACTTCCGCTTGTTAGCGCAATAACGGTAACAACAATCATGATTTTTTTAAAAAAAAAAGAAAAAAAAAGTAATTGTGATAATGATGATAATAATAATAGTAATAATAATAATAACAGTAGCGATTCTTTTTTTTTTTGAAAAAAAAATCGAATTGGGGAGGATGTTGTTTTGCTCTATGCGTTTATTGAGGTGAATGCAAGTTTATTTATTTTTTTTTTTACTTTTCTCTTTTTCGTTCTTTCTCTTTTTCCCCTTACCTCCGTTTATTTTTGTATGCTTATGACTTACGTGGTAGCACCTTGAGGGCAAAAAAAATAAATTAAAAAAAGGTATCTCGTT
>NW_027123277.1:7245-7492 GCF_001457755.1 Trypanosoma equiperdum
CTGTATGCTTATGACACACGTGGTAGCACCTTGAGGGCAAAAAAAAAATAAATTAAAAAAAGGTATCTCGTTTTGTTGTTTTTATCATCATCATTATTATTATTATTATTGTTGTTGTTGTTTCTACTTTGCTTCATTTCATTCTGTGCATCCACTTGTGCAGGTTATATTAGGTCATTTATATAGGGCCCATACTGAAGTAAAGTGAATAAACAAACACATAAACACAAACAGAGGAAGAGGAAAA
>NW_027123004.1:0-4483 GCF_001457755.1 Trypanosoma equiperdum
AGCTATTGCATTGGCGTCTTCGTTCCGTCAACTCCTTTTTCCTGACTCAACAAGTCTCACCCAATCGAGTGCCAGCGCGCCAAAGCAACTGCATACTGTTCATTAGGTAGATCATTCCGCAAAGTTATTTCGGTCACCTCGCCACGCAGACTAGCCAGCCCCAGAGGGTTTGTTGTTTTTACCTTCTGCTGAGGAGGTTGAAAATCACGTTCTCGTACGCCCTTTTCCCCCGCTGCCTGCTCATGCATTCGAATTATTCAAATGGTGCGCTCAGACATTCTCTCTGGTCCTACTCAACTAGTATCAGAAGTGTCGGTTAAGATTTGTGAGTGAGAGTTCTGAGCAGCTTCTTTCCAGGATACTGCTTGTCTACAGTCGCTACAACTTTTGGTTGCTTTCAGGCTTAAACACTACTTCCTTTGTTTCCACCACTGTGCAAATGCAAACGCATTCTTGTTTCCCCCTTCCCTGTTCCACAGTATCCGGCGCGCTCCTAAGAATTGAATTGCCTGTATCCCATGGTTACGGCACTTCCTTGGGTCGTACAATTGGTCCAGACAGTCTCTGCTAGTCTTGTTGCAGGTTTCTACCTCGGAAGAGTACGGTCTAACACTCTGCTTGATTGGGCACCTCACTTTCGCCAGAAACTACAGTTACTGGCATAACCAATTAGCTTCAAGTAATACGCTTATATTGGTATTCACGAGATTTATTACGCGTAAGTTGAAGTACTCATTAACAAGCGATAAGTAGAGTAAAGTTATAATCTTAAAGTCCAGTAGTGTCAAAAAAAGATAGTATATCCGCGGCCAGGTTAATCTTGCCAGTACACGTAGAATTATGCAAATAATAAAGTAATCAACCAAAAGAAAAAGTGCTAGCAATGTATTTTTCAGCGTCTTCTCGTTAAAATTTTATTATTTCTGCGCTTAAGTTTGCGAGTTTCAATACAGTTTGCAGCAATTGTGCTACTATCTTAGTCAAATGGGTTTTGCAATCAACGCTTACAAAAAAAAAATATATATATATATAACCAATGACACCCCAGTGGTGCTCGCTCCAATGAGCTGTGTTCGTTAATTAAATCATTGTAGTGGAGGTGTTGTTACCATCTTCGTTAATTCCTTCCTTCACATCCGCGTGCATTTGTGTTCTATTTACCGTTATTGACCTTTCTAGCATATCAATTCCTCGTAAATTTCGTGCACTTAGCAATTTATTAGCATTTGGATCATTCATGTTTTTATCCGATATTCACACACACTAAAAAATATCTTAAGTTTATCGATAGGATTTCACACATGCTTAAAGAGATAGTTAGCTTCTTTAGAAAGATTTAAATTTGCAATGCTATTAAGCTAATCCTCACACTAACTTCTATTACATTTTTGAAAAATTCAACTGTGTGTTACTTTCTTAATACCAATGAAGTTAAATTTTCTTACCTCATTTGCAGTAACATTTTTCAGTTCGTTTACTCTTTTTGATATCGTATTTATAGTCCTTTTATTATTAGTGCATTTTACCTTATACACTCGAGAATTTTAACTTGATTTTTTCCATTCCAACTATTCTCCTTAGTTTTGCACATTACCGATAAATATGTTGATGCTATCCACACCTTTTGCAGCAACGCCATTTTAAATAGTATGTGGTTGCAACGTTCCGGAAGTGTGTCTCTTGTAAAAGAAGTTGCCATTTGGCCACTGATTCTCAATCTGTCCCTTGTGTTATGTATTACCAATTTCACTGAAAGCTTGCACACTTTTTCACGGATATGGGGCAATGAGTTTTAAAGGCACACAAGGCTCAGTGCTGTGGAGAGTATCACTACATGCATTTTGTGTGCAGTGCTCTTCCTCACCTGTGTATTGTTTTCTTTTGACTCCTGCTCATTCATATTGCTTGTTGCCAGTTCCTCTGTATTTTCTTGCTCAGCCCCCAACACCGCCCTCCGTGCCGGCGGCTGCGCCACGCTCCCGTTATCAGGACCTGTTAATTCCTTTCGAGAAATTGCATTTCCTTCGTTTACACGTTTTCTGCTATGTGCTTCCATGCTTTGTTGTCCCCCCACGGTGTCAACTTCCTGTTCGTGAACCGTTTTATCGACATGCTGTTCGACAGAGTCAGGTGGTGACGGTGCAGCTCCACCAGAAATTGGGGATCTTGAAAGGGGTTTTAGTACCTGACCTTCGCTCCTGCTGCCGACCGCAGCATCATTTGGTTGCACGGTCACTGTGGGAGATACTTCTTGAGAGCCAGGAGCCCGTTGACTAGTTCTCTCTGCGGCTGAACCCGACACGGCACTCTCCCCCATTTCTTGCCGCTGGGGATCAACGCTCGTCTTGCCAGGTGCAGGTGTGCCACGAGGTGACGAAACTGAAGCTGCTGGCGGGCTCACACCGCTAGGGTGGGTTGCGCCTGTATTCCAAGTCCGGCACTGCAGTTCTCCACCGAATGGGGCCCAGTAGTCGTCGCACCGAGGACCAACGGCTGAAACCTCCACCGAAACTTCCGATTCAACCAATAGCGCGACCAATATTAGCATCACAAATAGGACTGTTGTAAGCCTGAACATTATTTTCTTGCAAGATTTCGCGAAACAAATTATGCAAAACACTATTAGAAAAAACGCGGCCAACACATGTGGGTACAACACATAAAAAAATTATAATCATATTTGGATTTCGAGCGAACACACACAAACCAAAACACTACATTTCATTCCGGTTATCCTATGCCGTTAAAAAGACAATCAAACTCTGCATGTGCCTCATCCACCTTCTTCAGGACATGCCCGCATCATTTCCGTGAGGCATTACCTAAGCGCATTAATGCATTCAAGCCTTTCCCCTACCCGTGGTTCTTATGATCACCCCTCAGACACCTCACATAATTCCTCATTTTCCATATTCTGATGGTCAGGGCAACAATAAACAAAATTAGTTCAGATAATATATCTTTTGACAACTTCACCCTCCCACCAACCAAATGAAAAAACATACATATATTTCTTTTAGTAATTTTTTTTGATACTTGATCTGACGTTATTGGTCCTTTTGTTAGCACTTCCATTATTATCTGTAGGCGGTTCCCCGCTTCTACAACACGTTTTGACATTACTGTAGTTTCGATAGTTTGCTATATATATAGCTATCATTTTGCTTTCCTTATCCAAACGCTCATATCATGTTTCCAAAATTAGGTCTCGCCCATTCGGTCTCATACTTCAATTGACTCAAGTATAATCGTAATAATGTTCAGGGTTTGTGTGCACGTAGCGCGGTTCGTTTGGCATCTTTGCTTTTCCGGATTTCACAGCAACAACTTCAAAGCCTCTATTTATTTCAACTTGAAATGGTCACGAATTTTATTCACTATTTATTTTCGTTTCTCTTCCCTTTGCTTTTCCTGTCCTCAACTTTCATTGCTCTCCATAGGTGCGAGTGGTTCATTTCCATAGCATCGAAGTTATCCACCTCAGTTAAATTCTAAAGTAGAAAAACACATTGCCTCTCCGTTCCTTCCATCTCGTTTTCTGGTCTTATGCGCTAGCGTTTTTTTTATTTTCTTCATTGACGTTGAAAATTAAAAATATATGTATTAATGATGGAATGGCTTATAAAGCAACAAAAATAAGAATATCCATGGAGACCGCGAATTTATTTCGGCGAAACTCCTTTGTTCTTCTGGTGGTCTTGTCGTAGTTCCAGTGGTTTCTGTAGCTGTGGCGCTTGTAGTTGTTTGTGTATTTGTATTTCCATTTTTTTGTGGTTCGCCTGATCCCTTGGTTGGTGAGTTTTCCCTTGGGCTTCGCTTCGTCCGTGTATTTGTGTTAGTGTCTGTCTCTGTGCTTGTGGTTGTAGTAGCCGCTGTGTCGGCGTCTGTGATTGCATTTTTGCTCATTTCTTCGACCCTCTCCACCAGGTCCTCGAGCTCACTGAGCCATTTGATGCCACTTGTACTGTCTTGATTGGGTCTCTTCGGATACATCACACAAATGCCATTGGTTTGTGTTTCCTGTCCATCGCAGACATTTGGCTCGCTAACTTCGTTCCCTCCGTAGGTGTAGTACCTGCGCCCACTTGAGCCTTTGCGTTTTTTTATGCCCGTCTCGAGGCGTTTTCTCTTATCTTGAAACTCAGTCCTCGTTGGTGGAACACCAATACGTCCACTTTCGCACTTATTTTGTAGTTCGCTCCATGTATTTTTGTGGTTGCTTGAGCTTCTCCATGTTTGAGAAATATATCGTTCCTTGTTTCCAGTGTAACAGAGGTCTCCGGGTGGTGACGTTCCGTCTCTTCCTTCGCACAAACAAATAAGATCTTTTACAAGTGCCTCTCCTGCTAAGGAAACTCGTCCACCACTGTCCTGTCCGCAGTCCATTTCTCTGTATCGTTTCCATCCGATTTCATTCACATTTTCAGCATTTGCCCCAAACAATATATCATTAACCTTTTTCTGTAGAGAAGCCACATTTACT
>NW_027123279.1:0-1947 GCF_001457755.1 Trypanosoma equiperdum
ACTGCTCTTATTATAATATTCGTATGTACACATACTCATAACACTCTTCTATTACTATTATTATTATAAACTTTATAACTTTCGTTTTTGTTATAAACCTACTTAATGTACATAATTAAAAACCAAAACAAAACATATTAGAATGTCATTTATATTTATACAATATCAGCCTGCTACTTTAACCAGGAATACCACTTTTGTGCTAAATTTTTACAGTTTTTAATCCTTAAATTTTATTAAATTTTTTATTTTTTTCATACAGTGGTAAAGCATATCAAATTATAGCAAAGTTTTTAATTATAGTGAATTCTGTCTAAATAGCAATATTTCATAAATTTTATTAATTTTAGCAAGAATCCTCAAAAGGCTAGAATGCTCCACAACCCATAAAAGCAGCAACCACACCCAGAGCAAAATTCTTCTTAAGAGAAAAACTGTAATCTTTGCATGTTTCACCCTTCCATTTACAACTTTTGTCGCCTTCACATTTTTCTTTATCATTGAAGTGTGCTGCGCATCAGCTCCATCTGTTTCTGCTATGTTTGTCTGTCCTTCTCTCTTTTTAGGTTTGCATGTTCCTTTGTCCTCAGCAGTTCCCTCCTACTTGCAGTTATTATCTGTGCAGGTTGTATTGGTTATGTGATTCCCACAGCTCCTGCCAGCGCTCATTGGGCTTGCCGTTGGAAAAGTTTTCGTAGTCAACCCGTCCTCTTTCGGCATATCGGCCTCCTTGTAGAGCTCTATTGCTGCTTAAGCTGCTCTTTGTATCTTCGTTTTTGTAGCCGCCATTTCCTGTTTGTGCTTGTCGTATGTTGTTTGCATTTCCAGCGCTTGTTTCACCTTTGTTAGCCATTCAATGCCGGCGAAACCTTTGGCGTTTTTCTTGAAGGACTTCTGATAATGAACACAACTTGAGGCTTCTTTAGGGCACACTTTGGCTATTATGCGCCCGTAGACAACCGCCCCTTCAACGTTGTTGCCTTGCCCTACCATGCTTTGAAATGCCGGTAGCGCTGTTCTCAGCTCGTCTGCTGACTTGGTGGTGCTCGTTTCCGTCGGACAGTTGCTTAATAGTTCTGCTGTTGCGCCGGCTTGTAGATTGCTGCCGGTTTCAAGCGAGTTTGTGGCCGCTTCCCGCATGCATTCGCCGCTTGTCCGTGTCGAGCACAGACACGCCATGTCGGTTAAGACTGATTTGGCAGCTTCTCTGTTTGTTCAAGTGCTGCTTTTTGTGTCCATCGGATTTTTGACGTCGCAATCCTGTGTTCCCGCTGGATGCTGCGCTTTACCGCTGCATAATGCCTCTGCTAGTGTCTCATTGATTGCTTGCCGTATTGCCTTAGAACCGACTATGGGTAGCGACTGTACTGCGTCCACGTCCCTTGCTATCTCCAGCATTAATTCCCTTATTCTCCGTGCTTTGTCGGACCCTGAGGTTATCTTGACTGTTCCCTTCGTCTCTTTTGCCCATCTGCTTCTTTCATCGCTTAAATCATTTTCTGCTTGCCGCCAACTTTCCCATTCCTTCTCCCAGTCTATTTTTTCGTCTTTTGCTTTTAGGCCATCCTTTTTCTTCGCCCACGTGTTTTCTGGTGTCTGGTTGATGAACATGTCCTGCCATTCTTGTGGGCTGACTGACATGTTTGCCGCTAAAAGTGCGTTGTAGTCAGTGTCTGTTGTAAATGCGTCATCGCTTGCTGCTATGAGGGCGTTTGCCGACCTCTAAATTGCACACAGCGTGCAATACTGTCTACCACTTTTTCCGTGGTTTGTAGACGACACTAGTGTCGCAAATCCGGTACTAGAGATAAAAACGGCATCAATAACCCGGCTCATTCAAGCACCTAATTTAGCAGATAGTCTGTGTTGTATACTTAACTTGGCTTGGTTACCGTCAGAGGGGCGTGGTCTAATTGGCCTGCAAGTTGAGCACCAAAAATTAGATGA